>NC_133473.1:16436918-16441125 GCF_025370935.1 Choristoneura fumiferana
ACATATGCAAGCAGTATTATTACAGCACACACTCAAACAATGATGGTACCTGGGCGCGCGACGGTTACTACTAACCATGACTCACGTACCAACATCCTGTTCTACCTTCGTAGCGCTTTCACGATTAGCATTTGTTTCTAAGTTTTTATCATCGGTTACAAATTTTATGGATTCAATTTCTAGCAACTTATCTCTTTTCAGGCATTTGTTATGTTATAATAGAATTTCGCCTAATATTAGTATTTCTGATGATCATTCGTCGAGTTCACGTTTAGTCTATCATCATTATTTTTTTAGATCCGGCTTTCATTTTTATGTCGTCAATACTCTTATTTCTATGACTTGACGCAGATAAAACCGATAGTGAAAGGCGAAAGCTTATTTATTAGTGGTGAAGATAAATTAGTCGTCACTTGCGGTTTGTAATTGATTACCGCTTTGTTATTAGTTATTAAATAACTTCATTATCTTATCAAATACTTGAGTGGAATCGTTTGTTTATTTACTACCAAAAGGCATAAATTGACATTCCTTTTTGCATTCCGCTCTCCGATAAAGAAATTATCTGTGTCATTCAGGAGTTCTGAGTCACACCAAAACCGTTCGATAACGATCTAACCTAGAGGTGGGTAAATCCGGATCTGAAGATTCAAAAGAGTCAGATCCTCAAGCGGATCGAATCCCTTAATGACTCCTTTCAAATCTTATTGACTCCGGAGTTACTAACTCCGACTGGAATCGAGCGGCTCGCCTCGCTCGTGATCGCCGTCACGCTCACTCACACTACTCGCTCCGTCCGCCTGCTTTCGGTTCTCGCCGGCTCGGATCGGATCGGCAGGGCTACTCGAAATCGATCAGTTCGTAATTACGTACCGTCCCTCTCGCTTCGTATTAAATAGTATAAGTGTCCAGAGGGACGCAAGACACGAACTTCGATTTGGAGTTTCGTAGTAGCCGGCGGATCGGATTTGGACTTGATCTTATTATCTAATGTTGGTTGGTCGTTGGTTCGGTACTCGGACTTGGACTAACGAACGAATTTTCCTCTCTCACGAATTGTACTTCAGCAGGGCTACTATGAAACTCGAAACTTGAATTCGTGTCGTCGGTCCCTCTGACACTAAATTACTAGTTAATACGAGAGCGAGAGAGACGGTACGATACGAACTTCGAGTTTAGAGTTTCGTAGTAGCCCTGCAGTTCAGTCAGCGGGTGGGACACCGCAGTACCGTACCGACACCGACCGACCGAACCGAGCCGGGGCGGATCGGCCATAGATAAACTTAATAATCCTCGAAAGAACGGAGTCAATTAAGGAGTCGGATTCAATAAGCGGATTCGGTACCGACACCGGAGCTGGATCTAGTGAGTCAGATCACTTCGCGGAGTTGAGATTACCCATGTCTAGATCTAACTAAATATTTCGCAAAAAATATGATCTTCGTCATGTAAATGTAACATTCGGTAAACAGAACCAGAGGTATGTTGCAAAACATAAGTAATGTCCTTAAAGTATGTGTATGTTAATGGGAAGATTAAATCAAAACTTTGGTTCTGCGTAACGTAATCGGCTTATAGTTATGTAGTTGCCTAATATGTTGAGCAGCATGTATGTATAGAATGTTCTAGTCGCTTTGGACGTCCTTCGCAGTAATCCGTAAATAACGTAGATAACGGACAATGGCAAATACTGGCGATAAGTTCCCACAAGTCGAGCCAAGTTTTAAAACGTTTATAGATCTTTGCTATAAAATACGGCAGCGAGATGATAAATAGAGCTTATCGATGGATACATATATATTTCATTTCATGTATTTGACATGTCTTATGTATGATTTAAAACTCAACTAAATTTATACAGTGTGTACTCAACTACATTTTTTTTAATCGTAATTATATATCTAATGTCTGTCAATTGTGTTTGTTACTTTTGTATAAGTAATAAAGTTTACGTACATACATCATTTGAGAGCAAGAGCCGTGGGTGGCTAGTGGTTTGACCTATCGCCTCTCAAGCAGAGGTCGTGGGTTCGAACCCGGCTCGCACCTTCTGAGTTTTTCGAAATTCAATGTGCGGATTACATTTAATTTACACGAGCTTTGCGGGTGATGAACATCGTGAGGAACTGCACAAACTGCGAAGCGATTCAATGGTTCGTGCGAAGTCCAATCCGCACTGGGCCGCGTGGTAACTATGGCCAACCCCTTGTTTAGAGGAGGCCTGTGCCCAGCAGTGGGACGTATATAGGCTGGGATGATGATGATGATACATTTTTTTTATTCGACTGGATGGAAAACGAGCAAGTGGGTCTCCTGATGGTAAGACCTCACCACCGCCCATAAACATCTGCAACACCAGGGGTATTGCAGATGCGTTGCCAAACTAGAGGCCTAAGATAGGATACCTCAAGTGCCAGTAATTTCACCGGCTGTCTTACTCTCCACGCCGAAACACAACAGTGCAAGCACTGCTGCTTCACGGCAGGATTAGCGAGCAAGATGGTGGTAGCAATCCAGGTGGACCTTGCACAAGGTCCTACCACTTCAACATTCGAGACTTGATGAAATTGTTAGGGTATAAGTACCTACCTGAGATTGAATTGCTTTAATGATTAATATAAATAAACAGTTATTTTTTTTACGCATTGTATTCAATTACGATGACTTGCCAAATTTGGCCTAGGGCTTTGATGTTTGTTGTGTTTTGTTCTGAATGACAGTTTGTTTACTACTCTACGATACTGACTAAGCTCAGAAGGAAGACCTGAATTATGTTCTATTTACATGCGCACTATGTGGTAAGAACGGATGTGGTTTAAGTTATCTCTCAGCTCGCTAGTATCTCGACTGATTCATTGTTTTAACAGTTTAGCAAATATGTAATTTGTTTGTTTTACAAGATGGTTTAAATTGATTCATACTTGTCATAGACTTGATGTTACAAACCACGTATCAAAAGATAATAATAATAAGAACACTAAAGACGACACGACGACGGCGACGATGGACGTTAACGTAATACTGTACATAGACGAAAACATCCTAACTCGAAATTCTTACTTTTTTTTAGATAAGCCCACATTATTATTCATTAAGATTATAGTTTGGATTTTTTCGAAAATATCGGCTCCATCTGTTTTACACAGTTACTGTTATCTTTACCGATTAATAAACATTTCGCAAATTAAAGTGAAACAATTTTAAATATTCACATTTCCAAAATTAACTTTATATAAAACACAATCTGGTTGAATTTTATAATGAAAAAAAAAATTGAATTATTTTATTTTAATTTCAAAGGTGCGATTTAGGGTTATAGACGGATCAGGGCTGCCAGATTGTATAATTAATACAAAACCTGTATATTAGGTGGCTGAATGTATCCTCTTTGTATCCTGCACTCTCATGTATATTGGATACAGAAAGCCTCGTTGTATTATCAACTTGAAACTCACACCCAAATAGAAATATAAAAATGTGTGATCTTCGCTCAATGCTCTGAGGCACTAATCCGAATTCGAAAATCGAAGTTCGTGTCGTGCCACCCCTCTCGCTCTCGTATTAAATAGTATAAGTGGCAGAGGGACGCGTGACGTGAGCTCCGAGTTTCGAGTTTCGTAGTAACCGACTGTTTGTATCCTGATGGTCGAATTTTGTATAATTTTTAGAACTTGGCCGAATAATTGTAAAACATCTACTGGCAGCACTGAGATGGATACTTACTCACTTTCATGATATAAATAAATAAATAAATATCATGGACACTTGACCCCAATTGACCTAGTCCCAAACTAAGCAAAGCTTGTACTATGGATACTAGGCAACGATAAACATACTTATATAGATAATACATATTAAATGAGACCCGAGAACAAACATTCCTTTATTCATACAAATATCTGCCCGGCCGGGAATCGAACTCATGACCTCAAGTTTCGTAGTCAGGTTCTCTAACCACTTGGCCATCCGGTTGTCAATATATCGAGTGTAGATTCCAGCGTAGATTAGGGCTGTTTCACCATCCATTGATTAGCGTTAACCGACGGTTAAATGTGATGCCGTCTCCGTTCTATTCGAACAAAACATAGAGACGGCATCACACCTAACCGCCAGTTAACACTAATCAATGGATGGTGAAACAGCCTTTAACCTCTTTTAATGTTTCATGTATCATAGTTTTTGATCTTACGTAGGTATGTACTCTGTT
>NC_133473.1:16441225-16484651 GCF_025370935.1 Choristoneura fumiferana
AAGGTTAAGGCTCAGCTGTGCGATGAGGGCCACGCTTCACCACGCTGGTTTTTAGCCTGAACCTCTACACAACATAGATACATTACAATCAAATGAGATGGATAGGGCGCTGAACAGAATAAAGTTTATAAACAAAATACACCAGCTTTTTGTTGAGCTGTACCTGAATCGTCATCCAAGCTACAGAATCCCAAGTAGGTACCTATCAGGTCAATGTCGACAGAGATGTGAGGGGCTAAAAGTAACAGAAATGTAGACCCACCCTTAAATGGTGCAAATATCGAGCAAGTTGTACATTGCCAATGATGATTTTGCTTAACATTTGTTGCTTTGTTGCAATAAAATTTTGATTTGCATTTCTTCTTGTCGGACTAACGTTTAGTGGTTCCTGAACGAAGTTTCCTTTAAATTCCTTGTGACAGGACACACTGGTCTGACTGTAAAGTTTAATGAATAGAAACATTTGCTAATTAATGCTGATTGCATCATGTGGAGTGGAGAGATTGTGTGAAGGAAACAAGATTTATAAATGCAAGCCCACACTGAATTTATTTAGAATGAAGCATTGCATTGCTAGAGTTTGCTCATATAATATAAGTATTGTTAGCCTCTTCCGTTAATGATTAACCCAATGCTTACAAAACATAACTACTAATAAGTACCATCTCTTCTAAAAAGTATTACAATCAATTATTTATTCTTTTTTTACCCGAATTCAGATTACCACTACCACTCAGTATTGATTTGTGTAATTTGACATAATTTAGCATACCTATAATCTATTTAAACGGGATTGAGATTCTTTGCGCGAGAAAGCTGCCGGCGCGAGGGATGCCTGTTGCCTCCCTTAACCTATTGCTGAGCTCCCTGTGTAGCTCCAGCGCACCCTTACCCTAAGGACCTAGAGTCTCGACGCCGAAAGCAAAGAAATGATATTGGGCGCCGAGACAGCTATTTTTTGTGACCTTGAGGCCCACCTCTCTTTTTTAATTAAAGTTTTAGTTATTTTAATTTAATAGTAGTTTTAGTCCTATGGATATTTTGTATGTATCTAAACGGGATCATTATTTATTTCTATTGAGAGCAAAATGAGTCTGAATTTTAATTTAAACTTTACCTAACTTAAACCTAATAATCGCAAGCGTCTTTCAATTATCGTCGCCCACTACCTCACATTTAATATTCCGAAGCTAAATGAGCAAATGGAACCTACTTTAGCATTCAAAGCGGTACTTCAAAAATAAGGCAGCAATAGAGCGAAAACTTTTAGGGCAGGTGAGAAAAATATTACTAAACATTATGCTACAATAGACTTGGAAAAACTTTCAGTAAACTTCCCTCTTCCCGACTACTTGATACTTTGAATAATATGCAGGTAAAGTATAAAGTAACTTCGATAAAAAAGGATTATGAAATAGAAACGTGCGTGCTTTTTTCTCTGACAGGGTTCTGTTCGTTTAAATTGTTTGGGTCTTTTAATATGAAAGTACTTTATAAATTATCTATTTCATCATCTAATTTTAATCAACCAAAAACACTGTTCAAATAATTACACAATGTTTACAAGAAAAAAAAAGAAAACGGTAAAAGATTCACATGTTATTTTTAACATGTTTTTTTTGTAATTTTCTCTCTGTGTGTACCTGTTTTCTGTATCGCTTTACTATTTCTGGTGTACAATGAAGATTCATTGTAACTATTGTTATTTTGTAGGTTTTTAAGAATTTTTTTGTGGGCTCCTCACACAAACACTATTTACATTATGTTTCTCTGAGTTCAGATTGTTAATAAATCGAATACTGCCTTTTCGCAACGTAACGTTTGGCAACCTGTTTCATTTCGCAACTTTTCATTTCGCAAACTGTAAATATTTCAGGGCCATCGTGTAGAACCCTTTAGGTTAGTTTTATAAAAATCCTGAAATATTTAGTTTCAGAAATATTAAACAGTTGTGAAATGAAAAGTTGCGAAATGAAACAGGTTGCCAAACGTTATTCGCCGAAACATTAGTAAACCCTAAAAAATATTTTTTTTTACTCTCTTGTTTAATTATTTGTTAGATGAAAATAATTCATAGCAATATAAATAAAAATAATCTAAACTTAAAATACCTACATAAAAAGACAAATTATAATAATAATAATGAAAACTAAAACAAATGATTTAAACCAGACCCCTTAAGCAAGGTTCCGAAGATGCCAGCAGCGTCCCTCTTTGAATTGCTAGGCTAATTCTTTGTCCGAGGAAGCTGCCAGCTCTTCGGTCCCATGTGACATCTACCTACTAACCTCTTCGATATATATTTGTAAAGTTTCAGAGCGCTAGGACCCCACGGACCAATATATTTTTTTTTTTTTAAGTCGCTAAATATACAATAAATGTAACCTTTATGAATAAGGCTGGCTACTTATTCAAAAAAAAAAAAAAAAGATAAACGGACTCAAAATAAACAGAAAATAGACTACACAAATTGATGTATTATATTATCATCTTACCAATATAGTTTTCTTTCTCTTTGGCAAATATTTTGCAAATAAAATATAAAATATCCTAAGACGGGATTTGATCGCGCTTCTTCGTGGAATCAAAAAAGCCTTAATTTAAATGGTTCTGAGCGTTAATTTAACTTATTTTCTCGTGTAAATAAAGCAACATCAAAGTATAATTTAGCAATAAATATGTAGAAGCTACCTAATTCTTTTTATTTCTATAACTTAATAGACAAATTAAAGTGTTATAGGTACAATTGAACTTCATCGACGTGATTTTATTCAAATTCTTGACAACAAATGCAAGGAATCGCAAAAAAACCACTTACAGAATTACGACGGCAAATTATAACATTACTATCTGTTGCCTGCGACTCCGTCTGCGTAGAATTCGTTTATCGTTAACCCGCGGGAACTATGCAAATTCTCGGCATCAAAACTATCTACCCTATTTCGTTCCCCGGGACGCAAACTATCTGTATACCGAATTTCACCTAAATCGGTTCAGCGGTTTAGACGTGATGAGGTAACAAACAAACAAACAGACTTACAAACTATCGTTCCGTCCCACTAATAATATAATTTACTAGAGGTTAATTTAATTTCAGGGATTTTACCAAATTCCCCTGGGAATTCCCAAAATTTCTATCATGGTCTTCATTGAGGTTGTGTTAAGAACAACTGTCCAAAATTTCAAAACTCTAAACCCAGCGGTGGAAATCTCAAGTCTTTATCCCTATCCCGTTGGAATATCTGGATAAAAGAAGCCTATGTGTTATTCCAGAGGTCCAGCTACGTACATACCAAACATGACTCTAAGCCCAGAGGTTGTTATTTCGAGATTTTATCCCTATCCCGTACGAATATCGGGATAAAAAGTATCCTATGTTTTAATCCAGATTTAAAACAAACTTTTTGCCTTTCATCCAAATCCGTCCAGCTGTTACAGCGTGAAGAAGTAACAGACATACTCACTCACTCACAAACTTTCGCATTTATTATATTAGTAGGATAGTAGCATTTATATTTGTGTTCCCAAACTTGAGGGTTATCTTTATCTGGACTGATTGTTTAAAAGTTGCCGGATTGGTCTCCGAATGAATAATTATGCAGCGTCGCTTCCATTAAGCTCTCTGTTTAGAAAGGCGAAAGTTCCAGATTATTTATGATACAGATAGTCGTTTTGATATCATTTATTCATCCTACTAACATTATAAATGCGAAAGTGGGACAAAGAAAAGTTTTATCCCATAAAATTTAAAAAATGTTTTGCATTTCTATTACTTGTAATGTTACGCTCGCTCGACCAACAAAAAACAAAAAATGTTATTTTATTTCTTCATAAGTGGAAACTGCTACCTTACGTAACAGCTAAGTTATATTCATATTCAACTGTGTTATATATGCTGTTTGTTTCTCAAGTTAATAAAATTGCATAGTTCCCCCGGGATAGCGATAAACTAATTCTACGCGAACGGAGTTAAGTCGCGGGTAACAGGGTATACTTCCTTCAATAAAAAGCATGAAGTGGAAATCGTCGAAACAGTACAAATCCACGTAACTAAATTGGGTGATTTTAGGTATCCGCCAAATTCAGCCAATTTTTTAATTTATAGTCCGAATTCGTTGAAATGAAACAAAAATATGAACTTAAAACCATTCCCTGTAAAGCTATACGTAGTGTTCAGAAAAACGGATTAGCACTTCCTATTCCCGACGAAAATGCAAAAAAATAGTTTTAAAATTTTCACTGGCTGCAAATATTCTCAGCTTAGAAATTTTACTTTATTGGTACGAAATAATCTAATAATTAAAAGTAAACATCTTTTTTTTTCCTCTTACTGTTGTACTGTGATCATTTCAATTATAATATAAACTTAAGCCAAAAATCCTTAAATGTCGTACACTCATCAAAAAAGTCCCGAGACAAGTTTGATGTTTTGGCTTAGTAGTAATAAATATGCCTATATTGAAACATTCAAAACTGTTCTACCATAAAGTATCCTTAGGCGCTTGACGAGTGTATTTACGCTCCTACATCAAAACTAGCAAAGCAGTATTCCAGTTCACCGACCTCTAAACTTCTTCCGATTTTGTTTTTGCAAAAGCGCCATTGTTATTTTGTCAAATGTTCTCAAACGTTAGCCGAGATCCGCCGAAGGGCGTATTGATAAACGAGCGCTTAGCCCACACGACACGCATACAAATATATTGCTGGGAATATTTCATGTTTAGCGTCTGGTTTGTCGCGAGTTTTCGCGGCTTTCTCTATCCGCGCTGTTTTGCTGATGCATTTCGCGGTTCTGCTGTCAGCGGGCTCATATTTTAGTTTACCCTTAAAGCTTATACTTTAAAATTTTTAAACTGAAATATTTTGTTTGTGATCAAGTGTTTGTCAAGTGTTTATTGTTTTAAAAACGAGCGAAACGATTTTTTTAAGCCAACACTTCAATCGCACGTTTTACAATCCATCATGAGAGAAACAAACACCCAAACTCGCATAGAGAAAACTAAAAAAATTGCATAAAGTCAAAGCTGATTTGTCAAAGTCAAAGTCAAAATATCTTTATTCAATTTAGGCTATAACAAGCACTTATGAATTTGTAAAAACATAATATATATACTCAGTTAAGATACAGAAATGCTTAACCATCTACATACTAAGCATATCTCATGCAGCCAATAAAAATATTTTTGTCAATAGGATCGAACACAAATTGATTCAATGTTCACTTGCTGAATACAAAAATAGAACGCGGATTAGTATTAAGCTCAGTTTAATAGTATCAAAATATGTAGAACTGTCAAGACAAACTAGAATTTACGATGAAATGACTCTATTTTTTCCAGGAAGTGGCCATAAATCTTTATTTACATTTAACACTTTCAACAATAATTTCAGTGAGTTTGATGCTTTACCAATAAGATGGATTTGTGAAGCTTAAATACCGCCCCAAAATCGTGTCGCTTTTGCGAAGAAAGTGCTTTTGAAGTTAAGACGGTTAAATACCTATTTACTTATGTATTGCCTCGTCTTCTTTAACTGTTGTAACAAAACAAACAAGTCAAAGTGCGTTAATAAAGCATTATAAATTGTGAAGTTCACGGGATAGGCATAACGCCTCGATTTCGAAGACCTGTCTTAATAGCCTAAGAAATTCTGCACCTATATGGTCTTTGATCGAAATGAATAATAGGGTCGCCGCAGGGTTCCTAGCCAAATATCGCCTGTAGTAACTTTTTCTTGTTTAATAATTTAACATTTGTTTGGAAAAGTCCACTCACCCGTTTAGAAAGGAAAAAAAGGTCCATAAGTAGAAAAGATACGAATCGAAATGATTGAAATATATATATATATATTATATATTAGCATCTCTCGATATATCGCAAGCTTAGTAGGTACTTGGAAATTAAAGTGTTGCGACAGACAAAGAGATGGCCTTTCATTTTATTTATTTGATACATTTCTTGCCAAACGATGAAAAAGAATTTTAAAAATAAAAGTTCCTAAATTAATTACATAAATGACTATTAAGTACGTTGTAGAACTTCACGTCGTGTAACCTTTTATTTGTCTCATTTCATTCAATGAACAGACAATGCAGACTTTTATGGCGGAGTCATACCCTATTGTTAGGGTTGAGTGATCTGTTTATTTCACTGTCTGAACCTCACCGTAGTTTCACGAGTACGTTATGATAACAATATTAAGAAAAAAAAGTCCTGCCTAACTTAAGCCCAAAGCCTTGGACCTAAAAAAGCTGAATATATGCGAAGAAGTTCCTTTTTGATGTTGATAAAGAAAATGACGGATCTTACAATCTTTTCATAAATACGTCAATTAAACATGTAAATTTTTCGATATTTAGAATAAAGTGAAATCTGTCTTAAAGTAAGTATCAAATGCTACCAATACAATAACACTAAAAAAACTGATAGGTACGTTCAGAAATGTAAGTGAAGTACGAGTACACAAAGCAATTGTGACGTTACGGTAAAAACTCAGTTTAAAATTATGAGATAAAACACAACCCTTCTTCAAAAAACCTTATTAAATCCCCGATGTGACCCAGATTTTATGGTAATCTTAAAATAAGATGGATGAAAAAACCGCCTCAGGCAAAGGTAGTCCCGCGAGAGTTTCAGTTATGAGATAATACTCGATTTTAGAAAGCTGTAAAATATTTTATGATGACAACGACTGGCACGATCCGCGTCTCTTGGCAAGTCTTGCCAACTATAGCGCCGAAAGACCGTAAATTACGAACTTTCGGTCGTTAAATCATTCTTCAGTATCTTGATGTCAATAAAAAAGGTTGTGCAATGAGCTTTGACGTATACTTTATCGTAGTTTTAGATTGCGTTTAAAACTGGCTGCATGTGGACGCCAGAAATTCAAGAAATAATTGCATGAAACCAGCAAACTGTAATCTATGACTAGACATTTTGTTTTATTATTTATTTCACTCACAACTCTGAAATTAGAGGGAACGAAAACTTACATGCAACCAGTTTCTGTTGTTTAAAGGCTTGGGTGCAAATTCGTAATGGAATTTGTATCTGCAATATTGAATCAAGGAATCGTCTTTCAAAATCATACTTGAAAATGTCAGTGTGGAAAAACTGTGTATTAGTAGGTACAATAACTACAAAACCGTATCTCGAATTAAATTTTCGAGAAGTAGACTAATAATCTACTATTATTACTTTACTTCTCGTAAGTCGTGGTAGACTAGTGCCCGGGCTTGAAATCCACGATTCTCTGCTTGAGAAGCCATAGGTTTTGACCTAGTGGTTTGCCACTAACTAGACTACCGACCTTAATAAAATATCACCTCAGAGTAATTATGCACGAGTATAGTGACTTGAAAATACTGCAACGTTTTAAAGAGCAGGGTTCTAAATGAAACCGTCGCAATTAATTTATTCAGGCTTCCGTTTTCAGAGAGTGATATTCATTTAATTTACCTAGTTTACTTTGTGTAAATTCTGCATTAATTAAATTGTAAGTACAAGCAAAAATGACACTAGAGTAGGTACATTAAATCACTACATGTTTGGCTGCTACTCACCTCATTTTGTTATTTTTAAATTGACGAAGATCAGAGATGGACTTAATATTGGGTACGAATACGTAATTTAGATATCAATACCAAAACCTATCAAACTAACCCGTCGTGGAAACTTTTCACAGAAAATGACAAAAATATATTGTATTACTTACTGTGGCAAGATTCTACTACTACACCCACAATTCCCTAACTAAATGCTTTTCTCATCTAACGACTGTCAATTGTTTAATTCATTAGTATTAGAACAATAAAGAGTTTAAATAAATACTCGTACATTCACTTACGTACGTTATATGGTGGGTCAGGAATACAGTTTAACGGTACGACTGTACAATCAACAAAAAAAGCTTGTTTTTTTTTGTTTAGCATAATCTTTTTACCGGTTACAAAACTATTACGTACCTACTAGGTATAAGAAAACTTGTGTTAGGTAAATTAATTGCTCCGATTGCCGTTAAGTCCATTTAGGAAACTTACTTTTCTTTACATTCCCAGAACTTGGTGTGTTAGATTGCACGCTAAGTTCAACTTTCAACGCAAAACGAAGAACGCTACACTTCACTGCTTTAAGGATAGTAAGGTATAGTTAACTTTTTAGCAGCTAGAAATCGCCTGTTACTTAACAAATAAAACGGTAAGAAACCCGCGTGTTAATTTTTCGGTGTATTTTTTCAGACGAGGGTATTTGTTTCATTTGCAGCCACAGACAAAATATACCCCGGTTTGTACTCTGTAAATAATATACTTTTTATGCTGGTTAGCGGTGAATATTCTCCGCGAAATCAGTATCCGTATGCTAAATTGATTTACGCCATTCTAAATATCAAGATGGTTTCAAGTGATGCGATAAAAGGAGCGTCTCTTGTAAGAAAAGCCCTCTTTAAGGCCACTTGAATAATCATGAATATCGAATGCTCCTTAAAATTCAGCGATAACTATCGACGATAGAGCTATTTTACTATCTATCTTTTCAATGCATTTTTAGTTAACTATAATAACAAGTTTTGAAACTTGGCGATACTCTGATACGCTCTTGATTTTAATGAATACCTAACTTTCAACTAAATGACGTTCCCTCAAACTTCCACTTCTTTACTGATATTATAAATACAAAAGCACCCAACTCAGTCTCTCTTTTTGTCTGTCTTTTACCTCACCATCCCAGCCTATATACGTCCCACTGCTGGGTACAGGCCTCCTCTCTGAATGAGAGGGCTTGGGCAGTATTTCCCACGTGGGCCCAGTGCGGATTGGGAACTTCACACACACCATTGAATTGCTTTGCAGGTTTGTGCAGGTTTCCTCACGATGTTTTCCTTCACCGTAAAACTCGTGGTAAATTTCAAATGTACATAATTCCGCAAATAAAGAAAACTCAACCCCTTTCTTGTCTCAGAGGCAATTTAATTATATATTTGCCTAGTATTTCTTGAGTATTTACTTACTAATTTTCAGGTGTACTATAAATCAGGCGTGACAAGTGACAAGCTTCAATATCGTGCACGAACTGCAAAAGCGGTGGCCCGGCGCCTACATACTGTTAATCAAGCTTCAAACTGCCGATTGTTCAGTCATCAGAGCAAACAAGTACAGTTAAATCATATCACCGTGTTTACCGTAGATAATATAGGCAATCAGAGTTTCGGTGTCTCTTTGGATCGTGCTGCGGTTTTACAAAGAGAGCGGAGCCTGGGCGCGTGCTCCGCATCCCGAACAGCGAGATAACGCCTGTCGAATCAGATTTGAATATGAATGGAATATTAATGAAAAACTTGCTCTCGACTATCAAGACGACGCCTTAGCTCCCCAGCTAATAGATAAGGCGAAACTACAAATCTCGAACGAAATGAGAAACTGTAATATTGTTTTCAGAATGTCAGCTCGTTTATTTGTCAAGTGGACGTTTGTAAATAGCCTTTGCTATTTGCTATTAGTCGTCTGCTTTGAGTTTTGTTTGCTAGGTTGTTTATCTAGTTCTTAGATCTTTGCAAGTAAAGCTCTTTGTAAGTTGAAGATTAAGTTGATTTTTTTATTTATTTTTATTTAACTGGATGGCAAATGAGCAAGAGGGTCTCCTGATGGTAAGAGATCACCACCGCCCATAAACATTTGCAACACCAGGGGTATTGCAGATGCGTTGCCAACCTAGAGACCTAAGATGGGATACCTCAAGTGCCAGTTATTTCAGTTTATTTATTTCAGTTATATAACTATTTTTACAATATCACTAATTAATCCCCATCAGCATCATGCTTAGTGTGGCCCTTATTTGTGGCACGACTGCCCGTGACGAAACGTTTTTTTTTAATGGGTGTTAAGTACTTTTACTGAATATTTATTGTGAAATTTTGTTCAAATAAGTAGTAATTTTTAATTTTTAAAGCTCTCATTGGTTTTCTGATATCCGCCTGCCCGTGATCATGATGCATTTATATGTGTTGAAACATGCATATTCAGCTAGAATCACAAAACTTCATCACTAATTCCAAAAACAAATATCAACAGAAGATTAATTTCTCTTATCATTCTTTTTCGCTATCATAAGTATCAGTAATGTAATTTTGCCGCCTAATGTGCCGCCGATAATTAAAGTCAAGCCAAGGAATGACTTCGAAGGGTGTCTTATCATTTCAACGCCTACTCATTTTCTTACATCATTTATCAAATTTATCTTTATACAACTACAGATTTTACAAATAATTCATTTTACCGAATAATCACTTAACAAATTTCTCATTTAATATGGTATGCTTTGGCAAATAGATAATTTATTGTTGATATCACATAGTAAACTAACGTACAAACGACCTACAAACGTTTGGTATATTTGTTTGTTGGTCATAGGTTTCATTTTATATAAAATTTAATATTAAATCGCCGCTACGTTTTAAAACTTTCAGCCCTTTAAGAACATTTGAGCGGAAGTTCGTTACCAGCAAAGTAAGTTAGGTTAGAACTGTAATCTCACAAAAAAATAACTGGCACCAGTAAAGCGACCCCACACAAAAAATAGCTAACTCACTAATTTAGCTCAAGAACCCAAAGAGGGTCTTGGCCTCCGAAACGAGAGCATGCCATCTGTCCCGATCATGCGCAGCCTCTTGCCAGTCGTCGACTTGGAGACGTCGCAGATCCGCCTGGACACTGTCCTCCCAGCGGTACCTGGGTCGCCCAACCGGGCGGCGACCAGCCGGTCGTCCCACGTACCTATGCTCTTTTGGCAGCCCGATCCTCTCCCATTCGTAGTAGGTGGCCAAACCAGCGAAGTCTGTGTGATTTTGTTACGCCGATGATGTTGGGTTCAGCCACCAGCTCCTGGATCTCTGTTTTTATGGATCCTCCACGTGCCGTCGTCTCTCTTGACAGGTTCCAGGATCTTACGTAAGACCTTCCTTTCCGCTACAAGGAGTTGATATTCCTACACAAAAAATAGCTGCTATCAGAAAATAATAAGTGATTTGATTACACCAGCAATGCGCACACATTTTTTTATCTTTTTTTTGTAGTATAATATTTATTAAATAATCTTTATATATATGTCGTTTTGTATATCAATGAGTTTGAAAGAAAAAAAGAAAGACAAACATTTATTGCTCATAAAAAACACATATTAATGAGAAGGTACATGGTCAGCTATGAGGCAAAAGGTTCAGGCTCAGCATGTGCAGTGAGGACTATGCTTCACCATGCTGATTTTCAGCCTGCCCCTTTACACGGCGTTTGGCATAATTATAAACCTTTTTATGTAACAATTATTACGTGTGAAATGAACTTTCGAAACAAGTTTCGTTGAAACATTAGTGAACCCCTTTTGAAGATTTTAAAGAAACTTCTACAAGAAAAACACGTTTTTTTGGCCTTTGCTGCTTTAAATAGGTTGACTATACATACGAGAGTTAAGTTGGGACTGTGGAATCAATTTTTAATCACCGATTTACAAATGGCATTGAGCGAGTGCTCTACTTTGCAGTTCTATTTTTAATTTCCTTTAAAATTCCGTAGCTTTGTCGACGGAAACAGTGCTGTATAGTTAAGTATACATAAAACATTATTAAAACATGATAAGTACGAGTCACTCTACTTGAATGAACTACAACATTTCACGTTGTTCCTCTGCTAACCCACGTCACAACAGGTGCGTCTGTGCAACACATATATGTCACTTTCACATAAATCGATAGGTACATATGTCACGCAGATCCAACTAACACAAATATGTATAATACAAAATGCTGGCGCATTTCGAACTCTCCACGAGTCCATTCTCGTCTTAAAAAGCAAAAAATAGCAGACAATCGTTTCCTAACCCAAACTCACACTCGGTGGGCAGTCGTGTTATAAAAGAATTGTTTTTGAAACAACGTAACGATTTATTACTCCTGATTCATGTTTCCCAGGTCTTGAAATCATAGCTTATAACAGACCGGTGGTATCCAAACATGAAACCTTTTCCCAATAGAAATACGTTAATTATAGAAAGTAAATTGCAGCGACACTTGAGTCCCTGAGCACTGGTAAGTAAGCAGCGAACCTTACCTCAGGGAACTACATTGTATGTCCGGCTTTAATCAAACTGTTTGCAATACATTAGATAAACTAAACTAGCTAGCACCAAGCGCCGCTATATTGGTATACTTAGCTAGCAGTGCAGGTATATTGTTTACATCGTTAATCTTAGTTGGTTAACGTACTTTTTAACTGTCGTATTCATTATCAATTTATCACTCATTTCCTTTAATAGTCCTTTCAACCAATAAAAAATTACATACTGCCGCTAAGCTAGCTAATGGGTCGCTTTATCTCAAGGACATTAAAGTGCGTTTTATTTTCCTTTGTTCACTTTTCATTGTGTTCATTGCAAGTTCTCTTAGGTATTATTCAATCTTATACCAGACGCTGAGTTTCACCACTTCTTCTCTTAGGAATTATACACTCTTATACCAGCCGCTGAGAGTCACCACTACTTCTCTTAGGAATTATACACTCTTATACCAGCCGCTGAGATTAACCACTAATTCTCTTAGGAACTAAATCTTATACCAGCCGTTGAGTTTCACCACTACACAAGTCGCCGCATCCACAAGCAGGCCTTCCATCTACATCATTTGGACAGTTGGCGCGCCTACATAATATGATTTACTCGCAATTTTTTGCTCTACATTACTAAGTTGTAGAAAGAACTTACCTCAGCGGCATTCCCGAATAACTTTGAGATGAGGGTCTTCAAGTTAGGAATCTATCTCTTTCTAAAAAGTTGGCAACACATGAACGACTTCCACAAACTTGCAAATGTCCACGGTCGGCAAAAATGCTAACCATCAGGTGCTCTGCAAACTCGTCTATGTACTGGGCTATAAAAAATGATCTTCAAAACCAAAATTAAAATATCTTCATAACAAAAATCAGCAAACTATAAAATCTGACTGTCTCAAAAAGACTTCTAAAACTCCATTATAATGATGAATTAACTTAAACTTCAACAAAAAAATATCCCCTATATTTTTTTCCCACGGACACCATTTTCTACTAGGTACTAAATCCATATCCATACTTAATATTATAAATGCGAAAGTGTGTTTGTGTGTTTGTCCGTCTTTCATGCCGTAACGAAGAGATGGATCGACGTGATTTTTGGCATAGATATAGTTTATGGCCCGAGAGTGACATAGACTTTGTCAGAAACGACAGGCTCTAAATAAGAGAATTGGCAAACTTGTACGATACGATCTCCGATGCTCCAACACTCGTTCAATAGAACGAGCGATCGAGCAAAATCGGGGATCAAAAGTGTTTGTCAAATCTCTTGGGAGAAGCTATCTGACGAAGCTGACCACTACTGATGAGTAGTCGTTTCTTCCAGGCCTGGGATTCTTTCGGAAATTGAAAACTTCTACAGCCAGTTATACGCTATGCATGCATCTCAACCTGATCCCGAAAATGAGGAGTCCAGAGCTACACTAACACGTCACTTTACGGAAGACTTGCCAGAAGTCAGCCTGAACGAAATCGCGAATGGCTCTTAAACAGCTTAAAAATGGAAAAGCCCCTGGAGAAGCGTATTACGACTGAGCTCCTGAAATCTGGTGTTAACCTATAATGAAGGAGCTCCGGAATATTTTTAATACTGTTATTTTTTGATGGGAGAACTCCAGAGGCGTGGAGTAGGAGTGTTGTTCGTGTTGTTTTTCAAAAAGGGTGATAAACTCTTTTGAAGAACTACCGACCCATTTCACTCTTAAGCCACGTCTATAAGCTGTTTTCGAGAGTCATCACGAACGTCTTGCGCGAAGGCTCGACGAGTTCCAGCCCCCGAACAGGCCGGGTTTCGATCGGGATACAGCACCATAGACCACATCCATACAGTGCGGCAGATTATACAGAAGACCGAAGAGTATAATCGGCCCCTGTGCTTAGCCTTTGTGGACTATGAAAAGGCCTTTGACTCGATCGAGATCTGGTCTGTTCTGGAATCTTTGCAGCGATGCCAATCGATTGGCGATACATCCAAGTGTTGAGAGGTCTTTACAACGCCGCTACTATGGCCGTGCAAGTCCAGAACCGGCAGTCTGAACCTATCCCCTTGCATCGTGGTGTGAGACAAGGGGACGTATATCCCCCAAATTGTTCACAAATGCATTGGAGGATGTGTTCAAGACGCTGGACTGGAAGGGGCGCGGCATTAACATAAATGGCGAGTACCTTTCACACTTGCGATTTGCAGATGATATCGTCATCGTGGCCGAAACGCTGCAAGATTTGCAAACATATGCTGAATGGCCTAGCTGATTCTTCTCAACGCGTTGGTCTGCGGATGAACCTGGATAAAACCAAGGTTATGTTCAATGAACATGTAAGTCCGGAACCAATTGCAGTTCAAGGCAGTGTTCTCGAAGTGGTTAAGGAGTATGTTTACCTCGGGCAAACTATGCAATTAGGTAAAAACAACTTCGAGAAAGAGGCCAACAGGATGGGCAGCGTATGGGAAACTGCGTCAAGTCTTCACATCACCAATTCCACAGAGTCTAAAGACGAAAGTCTTCAATCAGTGCGTCCTACCCGTCATGACATACGGTGCCGAAACATGGACGCTCACGTTAGGGCTGGTCCACAAATTAAAGTTGCTCAACGTGCTATGGAAAGGGCTATGCTCGGAGTTTCTCTGAAAGATAGAATTCGTAACGAAGTGATCCGACAGAGAACCAAAGTTATCGACATAGCCCACCGCATTAGCACGCTGAAGTGGCAATGGGCCGCCATATAACCCGAAGAACCGATAACCGTTGGGTAGACGAGTTCTTGAGTGGAGACCACGGATCGGCAAACGTAGCGTAGGACGTCCTCAGACTCCGGTGGAGCGATGATCTTCGCAGGGCTGGCATAGAGACTAATATGATAAATGCGAAGTGTGTTTGGGCGTGCCATGGGAGAGCCGTAACGAAGCAGTGGACGAACATGGCTGATGATGATGATGATGATGATGAGAGTGACATAGGCTACTTTTTATCCCGGAAAAATGCACAGTTCCCGAGGGAAAAGCGCGCGATGACCGAATACCACGCGGGCGGAGCCGCGGACAAAAGCTAGTATATTATATCTTATGTCACTCCGACAGTTTTGAAGAATCTAATGATATTTCGTTTATTGAAAACCGTCCAGCTGTTTGGGCTACAGAAAGAACCAAAGAAATGGGCATACATACTCGTAGGCACATACGCTCGAAAACATAACCCTCCTCCAAACAGATGGGTAAAAACTAAAAGCAAGAAAATAAGTGTAGTGGTCTAGAACTCTATCAAGTAGCTAATTTAAAGTTCAACAGTCGGGACCACATTACCAAGAATTTTTGAGCTGGTCACGATTTGAATGGGTCCCGACTGTTGAACTTTAAATTGGCTACTTGATAGAGTTCTAGACCGCTAGACTTATTTTCTTCCTTTTAGTTTTTAAGGCAGTCGGGTTTTTGATTTTTTAAATTTAATGTTTTATTTTATATTTTTTTGATATTTTTATGAAAATGTTAGATTAAAAGTATAATCCCTTGTATATTTAGAATGGGCTAGTTATTAGTTTTCATTTGATACCCATATTGTTACAATATAAAATGTATTTTTTTCATTTCTCCGCCATATTTTTTTTCGCAGACGCCATATTGAAATATTATATAGCCTGTCACTCCGACAGTTATGACAAATCCAATGATATCTCATATGTTTAAATCCGTCCAGCCGTTTAGGCTGCAGCGAGGACCAAATAAATGGACATACATACCCACATACATACGATCATACGCTCGAAAAACATAACCCTCCTTCGGGAAGTCGAGTAAAAAGGACATTGGTTGAAAAGAAGCAGTTTAAAACTGTATAATTCTACAGTGTTTCAAAGAAAATTCTTAACTTGACGAAGAATTATTGCAAAAATATAATTTACCAATTTACCTAAGTGTTAAGCGCTTTCAATCACTTTCATCGTTAACTCGATAAACTTCCCACATTTTGTTTTCACTTAGCTGAAAAGGGAAAAGACACACTTTCTCTGGAAAAATAGCAACGCTGGCTGCATAGTAATTTGCTTCGGCTCCTCTCGCGGTTGCTCCTTGAATTATCTGCGGAAACTGGTTTATTTATGAAGAACAAGTGTAGCACCGTCACATTCTTCGGAAAATATTTTAGAGTTCGTACCAATTTATCAAGTAATTTTATGTAGTGATACGGAAATTGAAGAATAGAAGTGACATCTGGTGAAGGTCACTGGAGTCTGTTAAATGCGGATGCTGTAAGCTCTTTGTGATTATTTTTGGGGCGCAAGTCTAGCAGTGAGCGTCTTTTGTTTAGCAATGATGACAATGCCGATGATGGTAGTGTTGATGATGATGACGATGGCGATCACAACGAAGTTGATGCTGATATTATCATTATACCGCTTATACATCATTGTGTAAGTGGTTTACGGGCTTGATCTTTGCGTGACGATATATCTGTATTACAGCACAGGTTTATTTTTAACCAGCACGTGTTGTTTCGGTATTACCTAGCAAGTTCGTTATTAGAATCAAGATCAATAACTACCTTGATTTTCCTTTCTTATTCCCTTAGCATTAAGGCAGAGAATCACTCGCAGTATAATCTGAAGATGAATTAACTTCTATTTCCTTAGGGACGCGGCAACGAGATTTGACATGAGGTTAAAAAAAATAATTTATAGGCTTTCTTTCCGCTTTTATTGTTTTGATAAAATATTTTTGCGGCTTATTTTGTTGCTTTAATTAAGTCATCGTCGGCTTTTGTGAATAAAGATGGTGTAAGGAAGTGTCGATTTACTAAATAATGATACAAGTAAAATGCACTCTTGTTGGGTATCCGAATGTCAATTCGTAGTTGACACCATTAACTAACAATTTTAATTTGGCTCTGATAATGTCTGATAACCTTTTTAATCAAATAAATAGTTAGTTACCTAAGTCAAGTTGACAAATAAAAACAAATAATAATAAGAGACAGCAACTAGCCACTGTCATCCAAAACCTAAGGAGAAATCACGTTTTGATAGCTCATTTTATAAAAAAAATGTCAATTTTTAAATGATGTCAATTACCGAACTGACATTCAGCCTACTATAAGATATCTAACTTAGTATTGTGTTCAAAATGGCCACTGTTAGTTCTACACCACTAAAGGTCTGGCTGCGATATCCCGCAGACGATGATGGTTATATTCTAGTTACCGCTATTCCACAGTCGTCATCGTGCATATGTAATATGTTTATAACAGCGCTTTTTTTAGTCTGCGTTTCTTCCACATCCGATAATTGTTACCAGAAACCCCATTTTGATGGGTTAAGCACAATAAATAGTGGAAAGAATTAGGAAAAAACCAAAACTAGTCGACTCACTAGCAGACTATTTCTTTGAAAATTACAGAGGTGCTCTAAAAAGGACTTTATTAAATTTGTAAGGCCTAGGGAACTAGCATATTTTTGGTACTACCACGCACAAAAACAAACCGCGTTCGCAAGTTATAATTTTTTTAACCTTAATGACAAAATTGAACATTATTTGAAAAGAATACTAAAATAGTCGTACACAAGTCAATCCCGCGGTATGTTAATTTAAAAGTGGCAAATATCTCATTTAACCCTCCCCGTGCAAATATAAGGGACGCAGTAAGACAATTGTATGAGATTGGAGGCATTGCTGCGATAATAGAATCAAGAGTATGCGCGCGTGGTGTGGTCAGCCACGCGTGAATGTAGGGCTCGGAAATAGAGATGGCGTGATGTAGTCGTGACGAAAATACGTGGCGAAAAAGGGGTTAGAGAGTGTGCAAGGCTGGAAAATTGAGTGTTAGCTATTTATGGAGTTACGAGTTTATTGCGGCAGTTATACTAGTCATCAATAGTCATCATCATCATTGGCCGGAAAACGTCCACTGCTGAACAAAGGCTACTCCTTTAGAACGCCACAATTAACGAAAACTCGCCACTTGCATTCACCGGTTTCCTGCAGTTCTCACGATGTCGTCAGTCCTCCTGGTGGGAGGCCTGCCAACGATTCGTCTTCCGATTCGTGGTCGCCACTCGAGGACTTTTCTCCCCTAACGGTTATCTGTTCTTCGAGCGATGTGGCTCGCCCATTGCCAGTTCAACTTGCATATTTTTCCAGCATGTCGGTGTCTTTAGTTTTTCGACGAATTTCCTTATTCCGGATTCTGGGTTATACTAGTATAGTTAACGAAAATTTCTACTCTTTATCAGTTGAGTCGAACTCAATGACAAAGGTGCTGTGGAAAAACACATTTTAAAAATCGCTACTTATTGACTGAAATCCTGAAGTCCTGTTTACAACTCAAATAATAATAAATGAGGGTGAAATCTGGGAAAATTAATAGACCAGGAAAACGATAAAAATTTGTTCATTTACATTTCAATATTACCGAGAAATAATTATCTTAAACTAGCTTATGGCCCGCGACTTCGTCTGCGCGGATCTAGGTTATCGCGCGGTGGCGCCTTTTACCGGAATAAAAGGTATTCCATGTAGGGATGGTTAAATCCGGATCTGAAGATTCAAAAGAGTCAGATCCTCAAGCGGATCCGAATCCCTTAATGATTCCTTTCAAATCTTATCGACTCCGGAGTTACTAACTCCGACCAAGTCCGGCCGGATCGAGCGGCTCGTGATCGCCGTCACACTCACTCGCTCCGCTTTCACTCTCGGCTCGAATCGGATCGGTTCGGATCTTATTACGTTTGGTCGGGCGCTAAGTGGTCCGGGACCTACGTCGGTACTCGGACAGACTACTCGCTCGGTTATATTGGAATCAAACAGAAAACTAGTAGGTTCTTAAAGTAGCTCATAGTTCTTTAAAAAATACACAATTTAGAATTTTTTCAACATTAAAAGCACGAAACGAATCGGTACTTCAGTTCAGTACCTTGACCTTGGTACCTACCGAACCGAGCCGGGCCGCATCGGCCATAGATAAATTAATAATCGCTCGAAAGAACCGGAGTCAATAAAGGAGTCGGATTCAATAAGCGGATTCGGTACCGACACCGGAGCTGGATCTAGTGAGTCAGATCACTTCGCGGAGTTGAGATTACCCATGTCTAATTCCATGTTGATCCTTGGAGTTCAAACAATCTCTATATCAAATTTCATCAAAATCGGTTCAGTAGTTTCGATGTGAAAGCGTAACAGACAGACAGAGTTACTTTCGCATTTATAATATTAGTGTAGGGATTATTAAATATATTGACCACTCACGTCTTAAATCGAGTTTAGCTCGACATGTTTCATGTTTCAAGTTTTTGTGTTGTGTTTGTTGTTTGAGCTAAACTCGATTTAAGACGTGAGTTATCCGGGTCAATATATTTAATATGAGTGAGTCTCACGGTAGTTTCATGTTCAAAATAGTGTAGGGGTTGTTAATTTTCTATGTAATAGTTCCACAAAAATAATTTAATAATACTTATTGTCTATTTGTTAGGTATACACAACGGAAATCAACTATAATGAAGAAGAGTGTTCTGTAAAATAATAATGTAAGTAATTTGACCTGAAAACTATTTACAATTAACGTTCTCTAGCTAAAATGAATAGCGTCAACAAAAACCTCACGTTTAACAGTTCAGGTGACTGTATGTACATTTTAAATTTAAAAACAATTTTCCTCCTCTCGCAAAATAATTTGATCAAGGCATTAACAGTAACAACGCTGGCAATGTGGCCACAGTGCAAAGTCTCTAAATATTTGGTCGGGGGCGACTCGTTTATTACATTTCCTCGGACCTGCACAATTTAATTGTACTCTCCACCTGTGCTCAAATTCCCTTATGTATTAAACCCCCCGAACTGGCTTTGTATGAAATAATATAAAGTAGATCTTGTTTACTTTTTCGTTCTTTGAACGGTTCTGTTTCGTTAGCAACGTTGTTTATTCATAAGCTATTTTTAATGTAATTTTTTCATAAGTGCAATCCTGTAAATGTGAAATTTACTTTGTTATCATTAAGTCTCCGAGAAACGGAAGCTTCTCTCATTCTATCTTAAACATCGAAGCATGTAAATAATAATTCAAATTTCATATCAATATTTCACCCGCCTGCCGTATTTAATTTAATCTACACATGAATATTGGCTCCACAACTCCTGTGGGATGGGAAAACATCTTTGGAATTTTCTAGAAATTTAGCACATTAAATTGCATCTCGAGAAAGTACCGGGGAATCAATTTTCCCGTCGTACTTGTCGTCGAGTATCTAGATGCTCCAATTGAGAAGTTTTAGGTGTATTTAAGTCAACTGCATGCTCGGGAACGACTTAGGGTTCCAAATGTACCAAACTTTTTACTAGCATTCCAACCCACGGAAAATAATTGTTTTATAGTGGTGGAAAGATGGCCGTTTTCATCATCATCATATCAGCCGTAGGACCTTCACTGGTGGGCATAAGCTTACCCCATAGACCTCTAGTTGTTTCGGTTGGAAGCGACCTACAGTTATGTACCCTGAGCCCACGTTCTTATATGTATCTTTTCATTTCTGATTTGTTTCCGTAGAGAAACCCCGAGTTTAGCCCTCTCCTCAACTCGCTAAGCAACTCTGACTCTGATGGCCGTTTTATTTCTTATATTTCGCAATGACGATTAACAGAGTCGGGTCTGCAATTTGGCTATTTTGGGATAATTATGTCAAAGTGAATATAAAACCGTATATTTGACTTTGGCACAATAGGGACCACTTTGCCATAGGGACCTTCGAGTGAGCGTTGAGATGTTTCTTTCACCGGAATGATTAAATAGATAAAGCAAACGAGTATTACTGGGGCTCACCCAGTATCGCATGCCCTAATTTCTTACTCCTCGAGTTTTTTTTTTAAGTTGCACATTTATTAAACCAGCATGATCTCACAGCAAATGTACACGGTTCCGTTACCGAAGCGTACCAAACAACAACGACAACAGCACCAAAAAACTTTCAAACAACGGAACCCACCCACAACGTTTGTACTCGACATACTTTTTAATATTTTCCGAGGTCGGGACAACTCGCTCCCGGTCGCACAACGAAGACGCTCGGTAATCAGGAAAATTATTTACCCATGTCTGCGAGCCTCGTTTGAAATACACAGGGCTGCCGACGAAAAAAAAAGAAAACTCATTTTATTTTGACTTTCGATATCCTCATCACACAAACTATGATACTCATGTATCAATTACTGTATCATGAAAATTTAGACCACACAATTATCTTACACAACGAGTACATAACCAGTGTAGTCTATGTAGGTAGGTATTTACTTAAGCCAAAGCAGCACCGTGCATCTAGTACCTATCTTCTATATTCTGCCTCATCACCTTCGTAACGTGTGAAACGTTTTGTAAGTTCCACAATAGACTAGCTAGAGATGTGACTGCCATTTTGCTCCAAGTTCTCTAGAATAAAGAAACTTAATCTTGAACGCGATAGTCCCATTTTAATCTTCATTATTTTTCTATGGTAGATAATTATAGACTCACGCATCGGAGCCCGACTATGTAAAATATACATTCACGAAAAGCCTCGTTTTCTGCATTTGTCTATCACAAGTCACAAAATAATTGGATAGGTAGCGGCGACATTGTCCTAGTGTTAACATTATCAATCTCTCTCCATTTCAAAAAATATTCATCACATTAAAATAAGACAAACTGACTGCCAACCCTGCAACGTTTTGCAAGCGAAATGAAGAGCCAAGAGGGAGTACGTTCACAGGGTGCTTTGTAAATAGTCGCCGCAGTGGCTGCTCGCGGATTAATTTTAAGTAAGAGTGCATCGCGAGCGAGCTATTGAAATGAAGCCGAAACAACTTGACTGTCCCGGTTTGTGTTTCACATTATTAAATTTATGCTACACAAGTTAGGAGCTGTACTGACATGACTGGTTTGTGGTTTTGAAAATTCTGCGAGGAATAAACTGGAGAAGTTTAAGATTTTTTTTTTCGTATTTTATCTACTTACTGCTATTGCGTATGTTTTTAAAAACAATCTAAGATGAAAGCGCTGAAAGCTTAATTAATAATGTAATGATATCAGAAATGCAAGTGGCAAGTTGTCGTTCATTGTGACGTTCTAAGGGGGAGGCCTTTGTCCAGCAGTGGACGTCTTCGGGCTGATGATGATGATGATGATGATGATATCAGAAATAGGACATTTCAGAACTAATTTTACTAAAAGCAAGAGATTATTTTCTACTTATCAAAGGTTTACATATATCTGAGTGCCTCCTACACACATACATTTCCATAACTTACAAAGAAGTAAATTTTACATTTTCAAATTTATAAGTAGTAGTTTTCTTTCGAATAATCTACTGCTCCACCTTAAACCTCAAGCACCGTAGCTCGCGGACTGGTGAATAGTAAAATATCTCCCTGAACACCTTATTACTCGGCTGCTGCGGTGTCCCGGCTACGTAAATGTTTTCAAAGCTCAAACGCCTCGGATGCTCCCCACGAATGGCAAAATTTATGCCGTTGCAACCGTTGGATTTACAGCGAACGCCTCGTGCGTGGGGATTTTCTAAAACGTCGTACATCTTCCTTATTTATGTGTACAGCTTATATCGGCCGCATCCATTCCCTATATAGTTTGAATCCGTTTATCGGATTTTGAACACGTTCCGGTCGAACCAGTATCGATGGACTTGATTTATAAACGCGAACCCTTATAAAATTACTGAGATGGATTGTTGATGCAGCAAAAAATTAAAGCTAAGCGAGGAGCTACAACGATGACATAGTCGATCAAAATAAACTATGCAAGAAATTTTAATTTTTACATGAATGATTCAGTGAAATTCCTACCTAAGATTTCTTTCATAACGAAAAAGAATTGCCTACGTCTGTACTGTGGAAGCAGGGATAGTTTCAAAATAATAATTATAAAATCATTTATTGCCACAGAAATAAGACAGAACTACACAAATAAAAAAACAATTACACATAATCAGGTGGCAATGGGCTCAATCTTTGCTCAAATCACATTTGGATTTGGAAGATTTCATAAAAATATCTGGGTGACCCAGCTTCGCTCGGGCTGAAACTTGGTACCAAGCGTTTTCCCAGAGATAAGACCAAGCTAGATCGATTTTTCATAGCAAATACATACCAAATTTCATCGAAATCATTGGAGCCGTTTCCGAGATTTCCGATATATATATACAAGAGTTGCTCGTTTAAAGGTAGGTATTAGATAGATACATAAAAATAAATAAATAAATTAATATCACGGGACAATTCACACTAATTGACCTAGTCCCAAAGTAAGCTTAGCAAAGCTTGTGTTATGGGTACTAAGCAACGGAGAAATATAATTATATAGATAGATACATACTTAAATACATATTAAACACCCAAGACCCGAGAACAAACATTCGTATTTTTCATACAAATATCTGCCCCGACACGGGAATCGAACCCGGGACCTCAAGCTTCGTAGTCAGGTTCTCTAACCACTAGGCCATCTGGTCGTCTCATAGATTACATAGATTCTTCTTTTTGTGGGACGAATACCTATTTACTACTCGTATTATCTAACCTATTACGTCCCACAGCGAATGCCACTATAAATATAAATCCAATACCGACGCTTCTCTTGACATTTTCTAAGCTGGGAAATCTCTAAGGACATCCCCACAGACTTAGACTGCATACAAAATTCACCTGCCTAGTGTGAGCAACGGCAATAATAAACTAGGTGTGGCAATTCGTTCCATCCTTATCTTTTCGTTTTTTTATCAGAGCAAACACAGATAACCTACCTAATGTGTAGGCCATTATCTTACAGATAACAATGGCAGCCAGTTACATTTCGATCGAGTTCGCGAATAGACAACAGTATTATTTCTATTAACGAAAAAAGTGCTGTGAAGTGAAAAAGTGCAATGGCGGTTGGTAGAGGCGAAGGAAAAGGACCGGGAGTGGGAAAACTCGAATCCCAAATCTACTGCATCAAATATACGCTGTTTTGCTTCAATGTCGTACTATGGGTATGTACCGAGCTCTCTCCAGTCGGACCTCATTTTACTTTTATTTCAAGTGTTTACTTTGAATTACGTGCAGAATTGAACGGCGGTGCTACTGCATGTTAAGGTTTAAGTCGAAGCTATTTGCGCTATCGTCCGTTTAGGTTTTATCAGTTCGATTTTTGAATCGAACCTTACTACACGCGTCGTAAAGTTGAAATTATGTTACTCCTTGATTATGAGTAGGGATAACTTAACTTAATTTTATCGGTATTTGAGTTAATACTATGCTATTGTCTATGAATAGGTATTACAGAGTGAAGACGCAATAAAGTGTTCTATGTAGTGACTCATGGTAAATCATTTATGCACTTGGTCTTGATTACTATGAAATGTTATTTCTGTGGCTAGTTCATTTAATTACTAAACTGAAATTAAACGGTGGTGCACTACCTACTATTATGATGTAGACATATTATAAATTTCTTCTTGTTACATCAAAACAATTTATGATACGACATTCAAAAGTTTTGTTCACGAATGTTCATCACCTGCATATTATACAGTATAGCCAGAATGTTAATTTCGCTCGGGGCTCGTCGGTTTTCTTCGGTTTCCTGAAGATTCAAAAGAGATAGAAAAATAAACAATCTTATTAATATAAGTGTAGCTTATGTATGTAATGGAATTAGGCTTCACTTATTAAATCTACTTCTGCATGACATTAATTCAAAATAAGAATAAGATATATTATGTAAGCAAATATCTTTAAGAAGCCTAGTAATATTTGAATATGAGCAACCTCATAAAGCATTCACACCAAGTCATTATACCAGCCAAAGTAGCAAAGAAAGATAATATAGAAAAACAACTCGCAGAATATTAAACATGAAACGGAATACATCAACAAGCGTGTACCTCGATACGTTCGGAGAACGTTATCTCGAGATAAGCCCATTGTCCCCTTTCCTAGTAAGCTGCCGTCATACCTGATTCATAAAAACCCAATCAAGTGAATATACATCCGTTACTTGTAATCTCCTTAGTTCCGGATTCTTTAAATCCCATCTTTTCAGAACAAGATTTTGAAGCCGATTTCGAAAACCAAACATTATACCTCTATGTGTTATTCGTATGTAGAGTACTTAGAATCTCAAACATAACTCAGTTTGAAATTAATTTGAAATGCAAGTGAATTAGAAGAAAATTACAATACAATACAATAAACTCTTCGCTTTGCTTCGTTTTAACAGCTTTTGGTCAAAAGTTTAATTCAAACTGTAGTTTTGTGGCAATACATATTCTTATGTATCTTCACAGATATGCATTAAAAATCAACCTCAACAACTCCCATTAGCACGTATATAATGAAATTGTAATAGGTACATAATTTGAAGATTACCGGTATTCTGAAAATTGAGAATATCCTTTGTAATTCTCTGAATTGATAGGAATATTTTCAACCGGGTTAGAATCATGTACCAATCAGTTAGATTTTGACATATAATTGAATTCGTCTTATTTATGTTATTTACCGCTACAATTCCCTTAAATTAGAGCAATTTATAATTTGAAGACGCGTGAATCTTTAAGATCTTTTTTTAAGGAAACAGGTATCCTAACCCTGCCGTCGCTTTATGTTTTTGAAATAATCATGTATGTTAGGAAAAACACATGTGATTTTCCCACAAACGTCGATAATCCAAAGGCTACTAGAAACACAGGGAAGGTTAAAGTTCCATCTTACATACTGGCTAAAACCAAAAAGTCGTTTCTGGGAAATTGCATACGTTTTTATAATAAAATTCCCAAAAATATTACAAATGAAACGGATACAAAATTCAGATCTATTGTCAAGAAGACATTAATATTTAAGGCGTATTATAAAGATAATGATATATCATGGACATGGAAATTTGGAAATAATTCCGATCCGCATTAGCGATTCCTTCAAATAGCGAACCTACTGTGTTAAAAATAAAGTTGTGTTAAATACTTGTGATGTATAGATATCATTTAAAATATTGTAAATCTGTTTTAAAAAAATATATACCTCGTTGAGCTTCTTGCCGGACTCTTCTTCTCAGCAGAGGTTTTTCCGAACCGCTGGTAGATTTTTTTTGACATTCATAAGTGCTTGTTATAGCCTAAATTAAATAAAGATATTTTGACTTTGACTTTGACTTTGAACGCTGAGTTGCTGTAAAGATCATATAAAAACTATTTTATATGACAATAAATGGTAACAAATTAATTACAATTTATAATCCATAAGCAGCTACAATCACCATTGACACATAGCTATCATCAACATTATTTCATAGGAAACGCGTCTGCAAAACCGCGTCTTAAATAACAAGCATATTTATTTAATATGCCGTATCCACAGAATAGATAATAATACAAGTAGTATTACCTACTAAGTATATGTGAATCAAATTCTTTAAGTCGGATCAGACCCATTTTCAGTGGTGGGATCGACATGAAATTTGGTATACATATAAGTACAAAGGACAAGAAAGTTTTTACAAGTTTTTACCTGTAACTGAAAAACTCAGGGAGAGCAGACTATGATCCTATGAGACTACGGCCTTGTGATGTGACGGGATGAAAATTACTCCGTGAAAACGGTGCTCAACCATAAACACCAAGCAAAGAGCAAGGGGCAAAGCTCCGGCCTTATGGTGCTCCACTGTCAAGAGACCAGAAGACGCAAAACATCCCACCGTTGACAACCCAGGACAGACTGTCCTGGCGCAAACGCACAAGAAGGCCTGGCCCCAGAGATGAAGCTGGGAAGGGAGCAGGATGTTGATGATAGACAAGAAAGTTTAAAAAAAACTTTATTTTACAGATTCTTACTAATCTTTGCTTTAAACCCCAACGGCTTCAAAAGCCACATTACATGATAGGGCCGTGGTCATCACAAAACTTGTTAGTTCAGTTATTACTCAGTAGCGAGCGAAGTTGGCGGCAAACAGCGCACATTAGCTCCACGTGGCGGAGCAGTAAATCGCGGAGTTGTGGCCGCAACTTGGCTATACAGCGGTTATTAAGTAAATTCAATGGTACAAAACAAATATAATCATCAAAATTGAATTTGAACGTGTGATACACCACGTGCCCTTAACTGATACACCGTTCTCAAGTTAAATTTGTTGAGATAGTTTATGGACCTTTATCAGAAACCATGTTTAACTTATTATGTGCTAATATTATTTCGGGAAGTAATCAGAATTTAGTCACTAGTATGTACAATTTACAGAACTTATTATTAAAATTGTTGGTTACTAACGGCGGGCCAACTTATAATTATATTTAAGGAAAGTGGAAAATGGAATGTCCTCAGAAGATTATTAGGACGAACGCTTGATTTATCAATATTGTACGTAAATGAAATACCTTGCCCTTATGAAAAGAAATAAAGTTTGATAAAATACTACAAGATTTAATTTTGATTTTAAAAATGACGTTTTCTTTTAATATTTCCTAGTAGCGTATAGCAAGCAAGGGACTATTAAATATAAAAGTGTTGTTATTTGGGCAAGCAAAACTGTATAATTCCACTCAAGAAACATACCATTTATGCCTCATTTCTTTCATCATCATCATCCCAGCCTATATACGTCCCACTGCAGGGCACAGGCCTCCCCTCAGAATGAGAGGGCTTGGACAGTAGTTCCCACGCGGGCCCAGTGCGGATTGGGAACTTCACACACACCATTGAATTGCTTCGCAGGTTTGTGCAGGTTTCCTCACGATGTTTTCCTTCACCGTAAAGCTCGTGGTAAATTTCAAATGTAATTCCGCACATGAATTTCGAAAAACTCAGAGGTGCGAGCCGGGGTTTGAACCCACGATCCTCTGCTTGAGAGGCCATAGGTCAAACCACTCGACCACCACGGCTTCTCATTTCTTTGAATTCAATTAATTTCTTTAGTAAATCTCTGTACCGGGGCAATATTTAGTTAATCGAGATCTACTGGTTCCAAGCAAAACAAATTTAACTCTTCATTTAACTACGTAAATAGTCATGTCTAATGGATTGTGAATCGACACGATGCAAGGAGGCTACTACAAAATTCGAAAATAGAAGTTCGTATCATATCATCCCTCTCACTCTCGTATTAAATAATACAAGCGTCAGCGGGACGGCAAGATACAAAGCTCGAATTTTGCACTTCATAGTATAGGGCCTTGCGCCAAAAACGTTTAGAAGGATTTCAAGAGCCGTTCAAACCACACCTGAGTTCGCTAGATGCTGGGGCAAATGAGAAATAATTGTCAGGAGTTATTGCTGCGGACTCGGTTTCGTTAATTGAGTTTTGGATTTAAGCCAAGACGAACGCTGACTTAATTGAAGTGACAATCAGAGATCTCGAGCGATGCTAACGATTGCAATCGAAAACAAACGAGGTACTAAAGTTCGGGCGCACTTGCCTACTAACAGAATGAAGAATTTTGAATTTACCGACTTGAACAAAACACCGGCCACTATGCAAGACGTAAATGCATCGAAGGTTTCATACAAAGGTCATAGTCAGGTTTCCATAATAAGTCGGCCCTTACATCAAATGGGCTTGAGTTTTTTTTTGTGAGTACCTCTTATAGTGAAGAATATTTATGCTGAGTATGAACATCCTACTTGTGACAGTTTTTGACTTATGATTTTATTCAAGATTTATTTTAATGTATTTTATTTCAAGATGTACTTATTCATGCGATTTGCTTCAAATTTTGAAATTATGTTCTTTAGATTTGCATCGCTTCCCAAAAAACTGATACTAGTTATCATACGAGTATACATAAAAAATTAAAAAACAACCAAAGAAAAAATACACATTTTTTAAGTGGTTGTGACGTAGTGACACCTCTAGATTTTTTTCTCATAATAGACCATAAAATTGGCCCAATACTTGCCCAAATCGAGCCCCAATCCCAATCAGGCCTCAATCGAGTCTCCCAACGTGTGGGCCTCAAAATAAACAGGGACAAGACGAAGATCATGTCAAATGTCCATGTGGTGCCTACCCCTGTTTTGGTTGAGAAATCGGTTCTTGAAGTTGTTGACGCGTATGTATACCTAAGACAAACCGTCCAATTAGGTAATTCCAACTTCGAGAAGGAGGTCAATCGTCGAATCCAACTGTAATGTCTTCTCATCCAAAATTCCTCAGTGCCTTAAGAAAGTCGAAGAGAGAAAGACGAAAGTCTTTAACCAATGTGTGTTGCCAGTGGTGACATGTGGATCCGAGACGTGTTGCTTCACTATAGGCCTTATAAATAGGCTTGGGGTTTCTCTATGGGATCGAATCAGAAATGAGGAACGTAGAAGAACAAGGGTCACCGATATAGCTAAGCGAATTAGCTCGTTGAAGTGGCAATAGGCAGGCCATATAGCACGGAGAACAGATGGCCGTTGGGGCCGAAAAGTTCTCGAGTGGAGACCGCGGAGTGACAAGCGCAGCGTAGGATGTCCACCAACGAGATCGACGGATGACCTGGTTAAAGCCGCGGGTTGACGGTGGAAGCAGGCTGCTAAGCGACTGGAGGTCTATGGGGGAGGCCTAGGTCCAACAGTGGACGTCCTACGGCTAAAATGATGATGATGACTTGCCCACATATCAAAATTTTCCACTTCCTATCAAAAATGTTCATACTAATATAAATATTTTTCTCTATAAGAGGTACGAGTACTCACAAATAAAAACGCAAGCCCATTTGATGTAAGCAACTTACTATAGAAACCCGACTAACGGCCTTTGTAGGTGAATACCCAGTGTTGGCAGAGTTCTCATCCTAAGTCAAATTTACGCAGTGTGAGTCCATTTTAGATTGGTTCCTGACACAGACGATTACGATTTTCAAACTTGTCTTTTTGAATACTTAATAGTACAGCTACGAATTTCAAGATTCTAGGACAATTGAAAGTGCCCTACAGGTTTTGATTCCCCGGCAATTTGTATAGAAATACATTTTTTATAATGACTGTACCGGTGTCCCACATGGTTGGCTGTTTTCCTTGTCACGCAAAAAAGTTCTACTTTAAAACCCGTTGAAATACGAACGTACACAAATTACATTTTTACTTGGACTTTATGACGTGAAAAAATAATTTCACTGATCCGACTAGGTAGGTACTCAACTTAAAAGTTTATAGTTTTCTCTACGTAGCGCTCCTTTATTATTCAAACTTCTGAAAAGCTGTATAAATGGTGCGCAAAACTCAATTTACTTCAGAATATATGAGCATGAGAACAATATCATAATGAAAAAAAAATTGAGTAGTTAATCGTGTGATACCAACTGTAGTCACTTACAGAATAACTACCTATTTTTTTAGCGTTTGGCGGACACATTGCCTTGGGGTTTGACGGTAATTGCGTATTCATTATCTCAATGCATCTGAATACACATTTATCATCTCAGATATCAAATAGCACCTAAAGTAAAGGACCTTAGAGCAGTGAAAATAAGATGCTGAACTCTCAAATCCCAGTTTATTCGCTGACTCTCAGCTCACCGTGGCGTCTCATTCCATTTGCGAAATTTATTTTTCCGCAATCTTCCCCGTAAACGCTGTAACGTTAAGTCGAGGGGCAGACCCGTAAAGAAGTCAGTTCTACCCATATGATTGCAATTTATATAAAATTGCCTTCGCACGGATTTATTTTCTATTCCGTGTTTGGAATCACGGCGATTTAGCATTCACTAAACTCAAATCGGCTCGTCCTCACGCACCTTGTGTTGAAATGCTATTCGTGTTAAGGGAATTGTTTTAGGACTTAAAATATAGGGACGAATCCGTTCATCCCGGGAAGCGTGGAATAGAGAAAACCTACCATATAAGATATTCAAATCCCTTAAGTGCACGTTGTGGTTGAATTGCGGGAAAAACTCCCATTTTGAAACGTTGTAAAACTCTTTATTATTCCAGCTTCGCAGGTGTCTCGGAGGAGATACAACGGGAAGCGGGCCTGACGGCTGTTACCGGGGAAACCGGGACACTGCGACAGAAATAATAGTTTTTTGCCACTCAAAACGTTTCAGCTCAATGTAGCTAAAGCGAGGAAAGAGAAATGTGTTACAGTTATATCAACCACATTTATGTACAACAGATTAATTTCATAAAAACATTTGAATTTAAGGTTGTTATTTATGAATAACAAAGGCGAGGACTGTCCGTAGTGAGCAGGGCTCGAGCGCTTATCAGCACACCTACTCAGCATATTGGGCACATTGTAATCATGTTATGATGTCATATTCGTACCTTCCTCGCAGCGGCTCTTGCATGGCAAACGAGCGCGGTGCGAGTTTTTACGATGCTATAAATTTTTGAACATCCAAAAAAAGTAAATAAAAGTCCGCCTTTTGGCTCCGAAAAGGGGCAAACGTAGTTACAACGAGACGCCCAGACGCGATTTCAAATGTGCTTTTTATGATATATATATATAATATACAAACTGCTCGTTTACGTATATATATATATATATATATATATATATATATTGGGATTGGAAGCGTGATTGGAACGTAAGGAAATGTGTGAGAGAGATGAATTAAAGAGCGAGAAAGGGAGATCGGTAGATGGGTGTGCACGCGCCAAAGTGAATAAAAATCGATTTATCGAGCATCCGAGGTTTATTTGTGCATTCCCGGTCCTACATATAATACAAACTGCTCGTTTACGCTTTCTTTCTTATCAAATACAATAATTTCGTGTCATGAAACCGACGAAATCGTTTCTGAGAGCCGACCTGAAAGCGAGTTCTGTGAACTTATACAATTTTTCACGTGAACCGAAAATTTCATTTCCTTTTTCGGAATAGGTATTATGAAAGATTATTTCTGTCTTGTAACTATATTTCATTGCGAAGAAACTGACTAATCACTTTACGGGACTTTTATGTGAAAATTGATAGTATTCAATTAAAAAGTTTCTCAATGAACCATATCAATTGAGGGGCGAGCCTTCACTCACAGCGGCTCGTTTATCATCAAGCATGTACCAGCGGGTGTATTCGAGCATTAATGGCGGTACACGGTTCCCGAGCATTATATGATTTTTCCACAAACCGTACAAACGTACAAGTCAACTTTCCGCATCATTTGGCGGGCCCTAATGGATTGCGAACAGCGTTGTTGTCTCGGCGACGGCTTTTGTAGACAAAGTATAATAAAACGTAGATATGGCCAAGTTTTGTTTGTTCGTTTTGTGAATATTCATCTCCGAATCCGTTGGTGTCGTAAACGTGATTTCATCTTATGGTTTTGTTTTCGTAAGCAAGCTTTTCGAATAAGATTATGGCTCTCACTTACTTACCGATGCCTATTGGTCTTGAGAACTGTAAATTGAATCAGCACTCGCAATTTCTTCATGTTTTCAAAGCTTATTTTGTTTGCATCACTTAACTTTAGGTAGGCTCAGTTGAATTCGCCGAAATACAGATTTATGATTTAATTACTAACTTGGAAAGGCGTCTCATCAGAGTTTCCAAAGCGCAAATAATTACTGAAATAAATACAGTCTCCAGCCGTGAGACTATAAATAAGTACTACAGGAGTAAATACAGTAAGAATAAATTAGGCTCTGGTGCCTCTGGTATCTCATCAATTATGAAGTACCTACTATTGATTTTATGTTGATTTTGAACCAAACAAATAAAGTATGACTAGTAATTGACGTCGTTGCTACTCGTACTGGACTCGAGATTGTACAGTCAAGTGCAAAAATAAGTATCTATTCGAACCACTCAAAAATATGTTACTACGGTCTTATTGCGTCGAAATAAGACACACACTTGACTGTACATATACAAAACGTATCTATCACGAGTACTGCCTTTTCGCAACGTAACGTTTGGCAACCTGTTTCATTTAGCAACTTTTCTTTTATATATTTCATGATTTATTTCAGGGCCATCGTGTAGAACCCTTTAGGTTAGGTTAGGTTAGTTTTATTAAAATCCTGAAATCTTTACAGTTTCAAAAATATTAAACAGTTGGGAAATGAAAAGTTGCGAAATGAAACAGGTTGCCAAACGTTATTCGCCGAAACATTAGTAAACCATGTATCATTCTTACTAATTATTATAAATGCGAAAGTGAGTTTTTTTGTTTGTTCCGCCCCAAATACTAAACCGATTGCCATAAAATCTAGTATAAATCGTATTACAAGACTAGAATATAATAACATATATTTATAATATTTTTTATTGTTTCCTAATTTTATAATAATTAAATGATAATTGAGTTTATAATTTATAAATTGTATTGATGATGTATATTGTTATGGAATTTGGATTTCGGATTAATATGTAGGGAGGTTAATAAATTTCTCGATATTAAATTTTAATTCCTGGAGGTAACAATTTAATTTAAGTACATTAATATTATTGTTTTAAATAAACAAATATTTCTATGCCTAACGGCAAAATATAAAGAATCCGTTAAATCTATAAAATCTCTGTGACTTAACAAATAAATCATTCATTAATTCATTCATAGTAAAGTTAAAAGTTTCGGCTTCACATCCTTATTTGTTTGTTTTTGTATTCTTTATCATTTTGTAAATGTGTTTTTCTTCTTTGTCATGATGTATTGGTTGAATAAATGTAATTCTATTCTAAGCATATTCTATTCTATTCTATTAATAGCTTTTATTCAGAAAAAAATAGTTGTTCCCGAGGACGCACAATAAACTTTTTCTTAAGTCGCAGGCAATAATAGGTTTAGTTAATAATAAAACGTTACTAAGGTAATCAAGTTAAAGAAACTAAAAAACCATTACATATAAAAGATATCTTAACAGCCAATGACAGAATGAAACAAAGAGATAACTTAATTTTTTCCGCACAGTATCTAGTTCGCAAATGACATGTAAAAGTTGGAGACAATTCACGTGGCATAACAGCCAGTAACTCGTCAGCGAGATACATCAAGACAAATTTGTTTATGACTTTGTTGTTACCAATTTACCTATTTTCTCGACTCGAGTGTTTCCCTGGAGCCCAGGGAAACAAAAGTCTATTACGAAGAATGAACTGACACAAAGGTTAAATATTGCGAAACTTGCCGATATAAAATGTTCCGCCATTCGTCAGTCTGTACTAGCCACAAAAGTTTATTTGGAGTTTCAGACAGCAGCAATTTTTATTTTTAATAATGCACACAGTCTTTCAACGCTGGGAAGTTTGTCTGCTATGGAGTCATATTTAGTTTGCAGATTATAACTTCTTTCTATTAAAACTTGCTACCGTGTGGAGATCCCTGGTGATTCTTATACATCCATAGCTTGGATTGGATTCGCACATTTCCTTACTTTTTTTGCTTACTAATTTGATCTATTTCTTAATGCATTAAAGAACATTTTACACATTGTACACTTTTTTGTCTATGAAAACTTCAATCGCTACTTATTACCATCCAAAAGATAGGTATTTAAATGGTCACTTGTGTTTTTCTTTATCTAATGCTTTACCTCTCGGCGTGAGAAGCAAACAAATAGAATAGGTTTTATTTTCCAAAATTGACATCCCCCTGAATTCGTAAGTATATCTGAGCAACAAAACAATCTGAAGGAACTCATTTCACTTTTACCTTCAGCGATGTATCAGCAAGGCAAAAACAAGGTTATTACACAGTTCTATATTGCTACAGTAGCGAAACGAGGTAATATTGAAAAGCTGAATATGTAAAATGATATTGTAACGGATAACTCACGCCTTAAATCGACAGCCCGAAGCATGTTGAGCTAAACTCGATTTAATACGTGAGTTATCCGTTACAATACAATTTTATATGAGTGAGCTTCACGGTAGTTTCATGTTCAAGCTAAATATGATTGGGAACTAAATTTTCTGTCACTTAAATTTAGATTTGTCACTAAACTGCGATATCCTAATTATTATATCTATCCCTAAGAAATATATTAGTCATCAGATTAATGTAAACCTGTATCCTAAATTATAGTTTGATCATCAAAATTCGATCATCAAAATAATAGATCTGTCACCTAATAAATAGATCAGTTCCTTAATTCGATGCTTCTACCTATTCTACTAAGGCAGGTCTGTTTAGGTACGACGACGAGCGAAGCGAGGAGGAGTGTTAGGTAGAACTGCGACCCTCAGTGCGCGAGCCAAGCGAGCGAAGCGAGCGTGCCGCGGCAGCGGCCGGCGAAGTGCCAGAACCGAACATTTTTTGCTAATACTTGTATGATGAATATAAATGTTTGTAGTAGGTACTTGAGCGTTGGATGTTTGTATGTATTTAAGTATATATATATGTATGTATGTCTACCCGTTGTTTAGCACCCATAGAACAAACTTTGCTTAGTTTGGGGCTGGGTAAATTGGTGTAGTTTGTGAGAAGATATAATTATTATTATTTCATTCATTGTACCTATATCGTTATCGTCAAATTTCAGTTCAATTATTTGATGATCAAATTATTTTCCAGTGATTATAATTAATTTTTAAGAAGCCATTTCTATATTATTTGGTGATTCAGTTTTAGTGACACATCTATTATTTTGGAACCCAATATAATTATTTGATGATCAATATTATTTCCGAGTTATTTTTAAATAATATTTAGTAAACCGTTTTCATATTATTTGGTGATTCAATTTAGGTGACAGAACTACTATTTGAGGAACAAGTATTATTTATTATGTCGCCGAGAACGCATTTATTAGGTGATCAATAAAATCATACCCAATATGATTTGGTTTTTCAGTACATTCATGTATAATTTTTTTTCTATAAAATTTTGATCTTGCTTTCAAGCTAAATATTTTGTTGTTTTGTTTTTACTTGTAACTTTTACTAGTAGAATTAAAATTGATTAACACTGAGTTAATTATTAGTATTGTATTTTTAATTCACATAATCACTTATTGCTAATGTTACATTATTGCTAATGTCTCTTTAATAACTATTTATTTAAAACATCTATATATTTGTTAAATAGCAGCAATCATTTTAGGACTTTCCATTTAAAATGATAAATCGATAGCGGCAGATCAATTTTTCTGAGTTTTTGGTCACTGTTTTGACAGTTTCACTGCAACATCCTTAGTTTGTAAATAAATAAATACTTAAATAAATTCAGACATAGCAATTTTTTATGTAATTTATACTCTTGGAAAACAACTGTATCATGATTATCAAAACGAAATACATGGGTCACTTATCTTAATATTAATAGCTGAGTTACGCGTGACATGTTTCAAACTCATTTGTGGTTTCTTGCATAGGAAAGCTCGACCGGAGAACACCAACCGTCAACTGCGCGCCAGCGCTATTACAGCTTAACTACTAATTATGTTTGTGTTTCAAGGTAGTTTTAGTTCAAAAATGTAATCCTAATTTTTATTATGACTCGTCTACATAAATTAAAACGACGAGATCACCTAGGGTTCCGTGGATGACTGGATCTGTTATACCACCGAATAAAAGTCGGCACACTCACGGCATTAATGAGATTATAAAACTTTTAGCCCCCGACATCACTATTGTTCGTGTTTTATCTTAGGCCTAGTTTTATTGCTTTTAGGGTCCGGCGCGTTTATGTAAGTTATGTACATGCGTTATGTTTTTAAGCGCGGTCAAATTTGTTTTCATCTTACCGTTTTCTTTGTTTTGTTGATGATGAACAATATTATATAGTGTTCAAGTGTAATTTTTATTCAGTGTAAACGTGTGTGTTGTTTGCCAAAAATAATAAGACAGTCTGACCAGTTGAAATTAAAAAAAAAAATGTTATATTTAACTTTTTACTCTAACAATATTATTCAGTTCAAGAATATTTAAATGGAAGGTGGCAAAGTTATATTATTATGTACATAAATAAATATCAATAACAAAACATGCGTGACATTTATTGAATGCCTATATATTTTGTATGCCTCCTAGTACAACATAGTGACACTATAATGTATTATACTGATTATACTCGTAAGATCAAATACATGTTTCGATAAATAAAATTATTGATTGATTGACTTTGCAATATTGTTTTATAAACAATTAGGTATTTAATTATTCATTATTAATAGTAGTTTACCGCACAAACGGAATTGCCTTTAACGCATTGTAAAATGCGCTCGGCGGGGCCTATGGGGTCGTAAATGTCTAACGCATTCGGAATCACAATTACTTTCACTACTTCTTTCTGTTAAACGTTATAGGATGATGATAGAAAGAAATGGGTAATGCAATTATGAGCATTCGTACCTTAGGTTATGGCCTCTGGTTGGTAAGAATCGTACACTAAATAGCTTATTAGGGTTATTTAAAAAAAAAGTCTAGTCACAGACATTTAGGCTGCTATCAGACCATTAATTGTGGCCATATCCTTGGGGATCCCGTAGAAGATAGTTTTCCGACTGACTATGTTGAATTTGAGTGTCATTTTTGCTTTTTATTTTCAGTTATTCGGCATTTCCATCTTCGCACTTTGCCTCTGGATCTGCATAGAGCCAGGGTTCAACGAATGGATGCGGGTTTTGGAACTACAGAAGTACTTCATAGGCATTTACATCATCCTCATCGGGTCTCTGGTCATCATGGTTGTAGCCTTTCTTGGTTGCGGCGCCGCGCTTATGGAAAACGTCATGTTGTTGTATGCGGTAAGAAGCAACGCAAGCACACTATAAATATTCTTTATTGAGTGCCACAAATCGATAGATAAAGTGAAATATAAAAATAATCAAAGTAGACGTAAGGAAAATTCAATATATAATTTTAATTTGACTTATTTTTAATTAAATGTGAAACGCTACCTTCACAGTTTTGTAAGATAAAAGCAAAATGTTACATTAGTTATTGGCTATTTATTGATTTTTAAGTACTTAAAAATATATTTATATACCGTTAATTGCGTATTAATGCGTATTAATCTGGTTTTGGAGTTCGGAAATAAAAAATAAAGCATTTTTATTAGGATTGTTTCTTGGGATTGCCAATTCATAATGGTGTAACCCAAGTGCCTCATTTTACACACTAAATAAATTAGGCGTGAAGAAGTATGTGTTTACATTAATTTCGTATATAATAGATGTAGATTATTAGGTCTATCTGTTATCTAGTACCCAAAACAAAAGCCTTCTTTATTTTAACTTAAGGCTAGTAAAGTTTAGCAGTACCTACCTATAGTTTCTTTCTTATATGAAAATTGGTTTTATCGTGTGTACATAAATATGCAATGTATTTACAATAATTCTGAAGGGTATGCAAGTGTGTGACTGAAACAAAACACTTTCTTTTTCAAATTATAAATTTGAAAAAAAACAGGTCCCTCTAGTAACATCGGTGTACAATCTTGGTCTGTTTTTCTTTGTTTATAATTTGAACATTCAGAGCAAGGGTATTTTTATATAGTTGATAATAATATCAACATTCAAGAGGTAGCGAAAGCTGATAACATCCAAAGATGTACCTTTTTCAGTAAGGAATACTATTTGATTGTATGTATTGGCCGTACCTACGAGTATATAATTTAGTTGAAGTTAAATTTAATTAAGTTTAATTTAGTTGGAGCGAATAGCTATGTTGATACCACTAATTATTACTTTTTATGAGCTGTCAAAACACAATTCTCCTATAGAGTTTGAATGGAAATAGAAACTTATGACGTCACGTGTTCGCACACTCAATCAACTAACTATTTATTTGTTTTAAAGCAACAAAAAATCTAATTTTGCAGTTAATCGAAAATTAATCTGGCTTTCAGGGCTAAAATAAAGCGTTTTTTTTACTGGAGTCAGTCTTCGAATTATCTTTTAATGGTGTCAAAATCCCTATTAGCTCGTTGAAGTGGCAATAGGCAGGCCATATAGCACGCAGAACGGATGGTCGTAGGGGCCGAAAAATTCTCGAATGGAGACCACGGATCAGCAAGCGCAGCGTAGGACGTCCACCAGCGAGATGGACTTGGTTGGTGGATGACCTTGGTTAAGCCGCGGGTTACGGTGGATGCAAGCCGCTTCAAACCGAAACAACTGAAAGTCTATGGGAGAGGCATATGTCCAACAGTGGACGTCCTACGGTGGATGATGATGAATTCAGTTGAAGAATAAAATGTAGGATTTTAAGTGTCTGGATATATTTTGATACTAAATCCCTTTTAGAACTGTTCAATACAATTGTGGAACTGGTCTATACAATTGTGGCTCCTAAGATTCACTTTTTCTCAAAATATTCGTATTAACTTTTTATGTTCATACTATAGACAGAGAAGCATAAAGTAGGCACGATTTTTATGCCTAATCGTCACTTTTGTACGGCAGGGAAGCTTCTGTACTTGTACTATTACTTATTCTATGGTGATACCATCTGCAAATTTTTTGAATTTGCGGCGTTTTGCAGGTTCATCTTTCATTAGCCAGACTCTAATAAAAACTAACATCAACAAAAACCTTTGTTTAAAAAAAAGTACAAAAGTTTCTTTCGACTCTCAACGCGCCATTCTTTTTCAGTACATAGGATCGCAAATTGCTTCTTTCGTCTTCGGCCTGATCGGCTCGTGCGTTGTCCTGGACTTTTCCACTTACGACTCGGGCATTCAACCGCTGATCAGAGATGTCATCGTGCGACTCATGAACAATCCCCAGCATGAAGGCAGCAGGGAAATTCTGAGGATGGTACAAGAAGGGGTAAGTTAAGAAAGAAAAAAGTATTTTACAAGTAGGTACCTTCCTCAATTAACTACAGATAGTCGTTACAGATCACTCAGATTAAACCTGGAAAATAAAATCTGATTTTTAGCCAAATATATGCCTCTCGTGCTTTTAGCTCGGGTGACATTTCTATTCTTCTGTCGTGTGTACACGTTAAAATTGAAAATATATTTGACTTTAGTGTATGTAACTTGTATATATACTACTGTTTACATATTTTGTAAGGCAAATGTTATTTTTTTCTCCTAAAAACGGTTTTTTAAGTCGAAGAAGCTGAAGTTCGTTATTCTCCTTTATCAATTTCATAGCACATGTATGTTACCAAAACCTAAATATCAAATAAAGGGACATGATGGATGATACGTGGATTCGTTTTTCCGACTGTAAAATACATTCACTTTGCCAGCACAAACTCAAAGTTCTCTAGTTGTCATGAAGCTATGCTCTGTGTCAATCAATTCTCTATTCCGTTTACGTACAATTTTTCCCGTTCCCAATTTGACATTGCTCATATAAAAAAAGTAGCAAAATCGCACCGTGACAGCTAACGAAGCAAACAGCAAAACGCGTTTTGCGTACAACAGCCGAGTTGGAAAGTGCATAGAGGGGAATGACGTGCTGCTAACGTATGGTCGCCGGGACAGAGGGGCTACTACGAAACTCGAAAATCGAAGTTCGTATCGCACCATCCCTTTCACTCGTGTATTAAATGACATAAGCGTCAGCGGGATGGCAACATACGAAGTTCGAGTTTTTCACTTCGTAGTATAGGGCCAGATACGAACCGTACCTAATCAAATGGTCTGACTCCCGATTGACCGCGAACTATGTTCTTTGGAGGCAAACGCGATTGTATTCTACATGTTTGGAAGCATTATGCATGTAAAGAAGATTTTTATTTTTTTATTGTGATAATTAAACTTGATCGACTATGGATGAGCAACAGACTCCATGACTAACTTAACAGCGACGCGTTTTCATGCAGTAAATGAAAAATGTTCAATTGTTGTCTCCTTTCGTGTTAAGTATATGCAGTTTTGTCGCATTGTTATCATGACTTTTTTGACGATGTTTTATACTAATGTTATTTTATTATAGTAACCAAATCTTAAAAGTTGTCTTTTGAACATATTTTTGATGTTATAATCTTGTAGGTAACGTATAATAACAAATCTCGCAGTTAACTTTCAACAAAAAAAGTGTGTGTTAAAATAGTTTTTGCTTCATCAAAAACTATTTCGTCAAAATAATGTGTATCGATACAGAATCTCACAAACGAAGCACTTTCAATTATTCCTATGGGGGCTACGGACTCTCCTAAATCAAGCATAATGTCTGCAGCGACAATAAACTGTGTTTTTTCTTTTGACATGCTCCATTATACAGGAGGGGTCGTGAATCGGGAGGGCATTTCAGATGGGGTCACAAAAGGGACTTACGAACCTAACGTTGCAATTGACAGCTTAAGAGCTACAAATATGTTATTTCTTTGTCTAATGTTGACAGATTGGTTGCTGCGGTGCGGACGGTCCGATGGACTACATTAGCATGCGTAAACCCTTACCATCCGAATGCCGTGACTCTGTTACTGGCAATGCTTACTTCCATGGCTGCATCGATGAGCTAACATGGTACCTTGAAGGCAAGACTGGATGGTTGGCTGGCATTGTACTTGCTGCGTGTATGGTTGCGGTAAGTTTTTTTTATTGACACTTCAAAAGTACAAACGGTCATGCGATTTCTCTGGAGTTGCTCTTGCATAAGCAGATAATTAAACACAAACAAAATTTATCACCTCTTTCAGGAGCTAAATACACAGAATTTTCGTCACAGAACATCACACAGATTTTTTTTCGCATCTTTCACATAAACATTTGACGACCGGATGGCCAAGTGGTTAGTGAACCTGACTACGACGCTTGAGGTTCCGGGTTCGATTCCCGGCCGGGGCAGATATTTGTATGAATAATACGAATGATTCTTCTCGGGTCTTGGATGTTCACAATATGTATTTAAGTATGTATTTATCCATATAAGTATGTTTATCCATAGTACAAGCTTTGCTTAGTTTGGGACTAGGTCAATTGGTGTAAAGTGTCCCATGATATTTATTTATTTTATTTTCCACTCTTAAACTCACTCTTTGTCAGTACGCAACTGATGCCCCTCTTAAGCACTCAAGGTTGACTGGTAGAGATCCCTTAACGGAATAAGTCCGCATTTGTACAAGTATCTCAAATTGTAATTTAAATTGTATTTTATTTCTTTACTTTTGTCCAATAAAGAGTACATACACACATACATACATTGCAGAAAAAAATTAAGGGCTAACATTTGCTAAACATTTCCAAAAAAAATATTCTTGAAAAAAAAAACTGCCGAATTTATAACTCCCTCTTTTTTTAACTTGGTTAAAAACAATGACAGGCGTAAAAGATACCCATATTAAAATTAATTGTGTTGACTGTTTGTCTAAAAATTAGGGTAAATTTTTGTTCTTTATTTTGTGAATTACTTACTCAAATGAGGCTACCAAACTTTTATTAGTCATCGATTTACAAAATGGGAGTCCTTAATATTTCATTGAGGAACCACATTATATTTTCACACCACATTACATGGTCAGAGAAATAAACGAGATTATTTTTAAGGTGGTGAATGCTGTCATGTCATTGGTCCTGATCCAAGCCGTGAAGAAAGAAGAGGAAGAAGTTTCAGCATACAAGAATTAAAATAACGTATTTTATAACTTATTCTAATATATGTTTATCTAGTAAAAGTATCCATAATTAAACATTGGTATCGTTTTACATAGACGATGGGAAGATTCATGACAAAAAATAGAAGCCCAAATTATTTCACATCGCCTCTGTAAAACGATGAATTTAGAGTTTGTTTTTATAGCTTTATTAGCTTGTTAATTTTGAAGGGCTCTGATATTTCTGAGAATATTCTCATATTCAAATTCGTAAAAATATTGAAAAATAGCCCCTACGTTGAGTTAATTATCCGTACACCTCATATTAGTACTACATTGTGTTCCACCCACCTTTAAAACATTTCCAAAGTTTTTTTACATTATCGAGATCATTATTATTTGGTGTAAATGTTTTGTGTAACGAGCGCGGATATTGTTAAAAGATAGGTAATCACAAAGACTTGCAAAAACTGTGTGTAGGAGCTCATTTCACAATCATTTAGCAAAACGTATGAGGAGAGACGTGAGACGTTTACAAAATTATAAATCACCTAAATCATCGAAAAACCATGTTTACATAATTATCTAGTACCAGCATAAAGCCAATACCAAGTCTTTATCTGATAAAATTCTGTCATTGTAATGTCGATCGTTTCGCTATGTCCGGTACTTGTTTTCATTATTTGTATAGCCTAAGAATTATTATTGTACTTACTATTATGTTAATACAACCACCGTTTGATAATATATTGTAATTGTTAAGTTGAATGTAAGATTGTTTTAAATAAATGATACTTACATTGGTTTAGTATAGTTTTGTATTAACTTATCACCTGAATAACTGTGCGCTTTGGAATTTCACTTGAACGTATTGAATTTCAAGTGGTCCTTTAGTTTGAAATTATTAAGTTGCGATACAGTGAACTATATCTAGCTTGCAAACAGTATACGTGTTCGAAACCAAATTTAGAAATTTACACTT
>NC_133473.1:16788823-16793784 GCF_025370935.1 Choristoneura fumiferana
TTTCAATAGGTAGGTACTGGGTACATTTTTCATTACATTACTACTGCATCGTGCTTAACAGTCCATGATTGGTGCAGTCGCTCTAACCCACTCAAACCACATGATCCATGAATAATAGAATCTAAACAAAGTTTTTATTTGTGACTTCGAAGCGTCACCTTTCACTCACATATTGAATTTACCAACTTCTTGACTTTTTTATGTAAATATTGTGGTTTATAAGTCAAACTGTCAAACATTCTACCCACCGCGCCGGCGCGTAAACTTGGTAACCTATTTAACTTATACAGATAAATGGTCCCAGAGAGGACATAAAGGTGTCATAATATCCACACACACACATCAAAACTACAAAGTATAACTCGTTCATCACTTACTCGTATAGGGAGGGTGCGAAAGTACCTGAAACCTGCACAAACCTGCAAAGCAATTCCATAGAGTGTTGTGAAGTTCGCAATCCGCACTGGGCCCGCGTGGGAACTATAGCCCAAGCCCGCTCAAGCTGGGAGGAGCCATGTGCCCAGCAGTGGGACGTATATAGGCTGGGATGATGATGATGATTATGTGGGTGTTTATGTGTCTGTGCTCCCAAACGGATGGGCCAATTTTATAATGCGATTTTTTTTAATCAAAGCTAGTTTACGTTTTACCCATTTATTTATACCCATTTATATCCGTGCGGCCGTGTGGTATTGGGTTAGAATTTCACCTCTCCATTTCTTTCGAGGATGTCGTAAGAGGCGACTGAGGATATAGGTTAAGGTATACCATAGGCGACAGGCTAGCATACTGTCACTATTGTACCGTTGTTCGTCAAACTTAAAACCTAAAAAATAAAATTAAACCTAAAAGTGGCCCAAAGCGGTAACGTTTCGTGTGCTCTGCCTACCCCATTTGGGAATACAGGCGTGATGTTTGTGCGTGCAGTTATAAACTATCTTTAGTTGCTTTGTTTTCTACGAAGCAAAATGTAACAAAGATTAAATTTAATAAAAATAATTATCATTAATAAAGCCATATTTCTTAATCTATTCTCAACCCGAATTACGTTTATGCACGGCGAGGCTGGATAATAAATAAAATTACTTACAGCTAAGGTTTACCTTAATCCTTTTAAAATGGAATGAAATATATTTTTTGACCTTGTTGGACCTTTTACGAAAAACTCGCATAGGGAAAAATGCAACAGAAAATCCTAATGGGCTTTTAATTCGCGAAAATCGTTTGCGTCGAGGGTTAATGGCGATACTGCGGCCTAAATATGTATTATTTCCAACAGAAAGTTGGAAAACCCCCGATTTAGTCACTTCAATGTTCAATATCTCAAAAACAGCTGAACCGATTTTGATAAAACATATCTAAGAACCATCGCTAGAAAACCGGCTTTCAAATAAATAAAACCGCATTCAAATCTGTCCACCCGTTTAAGAGCTACGGTGCCACAGACAGACACACATAGCGGTCAAACTTATAACACCCCTCTTTGCGTCGGGGTTAAAAAAATTGAAGTGAGGATTAATATCCATGTAGCATAAGTGTTTAATTTGTCTAAAGTGATGTGGCAGACTATCGATAGTCAATCGATTGCTGTTATATATCAAAAATAAATATTGACAGTCATACCGATAGCTCGAAACGACGCAACCAATTGACCCGATCTCATACCCTATAACTAGCATAGTAATCAAATCATAATCCATACGTGCGTACATTTCAATCCAGTGAAAATATCAGAAGAAAAACTGAACTAGTGTGTGTATGTTGTTATTACCAAAATCCAGCTATCTACTTATATTTCATCTAAATTATTTCTAGTTTGAAGTATTAATATAAAGATACTAAATAAAAAATCAATACAAAAAAAATATTATTATACGTAATTACAGTGTCCATTGATATGTTCTCATGACAATGAAATAGAACTTGAGAACCACAATTTCTCTTATAGAGTTCTAATCATGTCCTCACGGTTCCTTGGATTCAGAACAACTGCGAAAACTATCAATATGCTTCTAATGGGTTTCATGACAGCACAACATTGTTCTGTCAAGGATATCGGAAACGCCGAAACTAGAAAAAACTCATTACGTACGACTGTTTCGACGATACAATGTACATAAAGACTTATATAAGTATTTGGTGAATTTGTTCTATTGGGAGCTTGAAATAAAGACTAAAAATACCGGTAAGATCGCTTTGATACCGGTATTTTCGGTACTAGTGCTTGAAACAAGACCTTTACCTTGAAGGAAAAATATTGAAAAAGTTCTCGTGAAACGTGATTTATAATACTACAAAATCTTATAGAGTACGAACTTTTACGAACGTTTAATTTTGTAGTTTTATAATACCAAAAATATGTGTACTAAATATAAGTAAACTATTTTACTTTTTACAATTTAACAAAGGACAGTACCTCATTAATGTTTTGGGATATACTCGTAAATCATTTATATTTTGTTCATTGTATCTCTCACATAATTAAGTAAACATTTAAACCCATAGCACTAGCCCATAGCACAGCTAGACTAAATTGCTCTTGGATACAACCTCCAAAGGCGACATGCACCTCACTAGCTTTGTGCCCCTGATACCAAACACACACACCAACACACTTATACTAACTTAGACACTTATACAAAAAAATTCAGTACTACGTAGTACGATACAACTTGTAAAACGTTTATTCAACTATATTAATACACAAGTAGCAGTAAACGGCCGTTATCAGATGTTATGATTTTGTACGGATTTAATCCTCCCGAGTGTAGCCCATAAGCTTACGAGCCCTAGGGGCTGTTTCACCACCCATTGATTAATTTTAAATGACGGATAAATCTGATGCCGTCTCCGTCTATTTGAACGAAACAAACAGAGACGGCATCACATTTATCCGTCAGCTAAATTTAATCAATGGTTAGTGAAACAGTCCCTTAATCTCCAATAGCGAGAGCGGCTTAACAACGTCGCACCCGCTTACAACTCAAGGAACGAACTTTGCGAACAAAAACACCATTCAAAAGGCAAATATAATTACCTAAGCGGGACCGATTAATCAAATATTGACGGGTTAATAAACAAACAGATTGCGTATAATAGGTTGCCACGTGGTGATGGAAGTAGTAGGTACATAACGAAGACGTCTGAGGAATATAAATTTCTACGAGCCGTTCCCACTATTCAATTTCTTCAGATAATAACCAAAGTTTCAAGTGTTTCTTTTTGTTTTCTTTTTTTGTTAAGTTTATTTTTACTACTATATGATTATGCTTTTAATTTATTTATATATATGAAGCTGAGGCAGTTGTGACACCGCCGGCGAGGAAGCGATTGGCTATCGACTATTTTCTCGCTCAAGAAACGAACAAAAGATGTAGTAGATCGTGTTGAATAAAAGAGACACATAGGTATAGGTAATATTAATAGTTGAACGCTGGCTGTTCTCTTCACTCTCTTGTCGCAGCGACAAGAGCTATAAAACTCGCTGACTGAGCTATAAAACTAAGAGTACTTAATCGTCCGTCGCACTCGAACACTCGCTTACATACAGCCGGTGAGATGTATCTATGCTTATAGCCAAGCGACAAAACTTCGCTTCTCGCTGCTCGCCCACTCGTTTCTAGTTAGTAGCTCTGATCGCTTTTCTCGCTCATCGTCGGCGGTGGGACAAGTGCCTGACGTCCATCACATTTTTGAGTCGCAGAGGCGCACTAACCGTCACGTAACTATGGCCGCTCGAACGAAATCAATCTACTATTGCAGTGGCTTAAAAAAATCTTTGTATATTCCACTATGAATGAGAAGTTTCATTACACTCAATGAGCTGTCTATTCGATATATAATAACTTGAAGGCATCGTTTCACATGGAAAATTATAGTATACGTATGTATCGTTGGAAAAGTGGTTGTAGCAATTCATATATTACCACACCACACACACGCACGCACGCACGCACGCACGCACGCACGCACGCACGCAACGCACACACACACACACACACATTGCTATGCACATTGTTATGTTTTTTTATTCCTCCCATATTTTTTCGTGGACGGCATATTGAAATATTTCATATACACACCACGCTTTGTTCAACAGCTATGACGAATCTTATACCTAACTTATAATATATGTTGAAATCCGTCCAGGAGTAATGTTACAGAGGGTGCCAAAAAATAGACGTTCCTACACAAATACCTACTTACATAATCGCTCGAGAACCATTTAATCTTCTTTCGAGCAGTCGGGTAAATCCGTACTTCCGTTACTTCCGTACTATCCGTACTATCCGTACTAATATTATAAATGCGAAAGTAACTCTGTCTGTCTGTCCTGTCTGTCTGTTACGCTTTCACGCCTAAACCGCTGAACCGATTTTGATGAAATTTGGTACAGAGATAGAATAGACCTTGGGAAAGAACATAGGCTATCTTTTATCGTGAAAAGAGGATTTAAGGGGTGAAATAGGGGATGAAAGTTTATATGGTGGAAGTCGTCGCTGTCAAAGAGATAAAACTATGAAACTTGGCGTTTAGGCACTTGATAAGAAATAAGTTCTATATTTGTTTGAGCTTTTTAGAAAATCGACCTGTGAGGGGATGAAATAGGGGATGAAAGTTTATGTGGAAGGTCGTCATTATCGAAGATAAATCGATGAATCTTTATTAAAACTTGCCATTTCGGCACATGAAAAAGAGATAAATAGAATTTGTTCGCACGTTTTTTAAATTCTTCCTGTGAGGGGGTGAAATAGGGGATGAAACTTATATGGAAGATCGTCATTGTCGAAGATAATTGGACGGTTCTTTGAAACTTGGCATTTGGGCACGTGCTAAGAGATAAATACATATTTGTTCGCGCGTCTTTAAAAATTCTTCCTGTGAGGGGTGAAATAGGGGATGAAACTTTATATGGAAGATCGTTATTGTCGAAGATAAATCGATGGTTCTTTATGAAACTT